>NW_026612663.1:0-139488 GCF_029582105.1 Oenanthe melanoleuca
TTGAATGGATAGTGGCTCTGATTCTACAGTTCCAAGTGCTGGGACCCAGGCTCCAGGATGAGCTAAGATAGTTCCCTTCAGTTATGTAGGTTCTGTGGAGGAACTGGGTTTCTTTCCTGAGAGCTGCCCTTTTCCTTGTTCTTTATCTTCTTATCTCTGTTTAAGTGAACTTATGTGACTAGGTAATCTACCCCCAATCCAGAGCTTGAAGGATTGCAGTGATAGGTGAAACTTCAAACGTATTTTGTAAGCAGTTTAATCAACAAGGCATAAAAGAGAATGGGCTGTGTCAGGACAAAACTTACTCCTTAATCCCTTGCATTGCCAAAAAAACTGTGTGGAAAGTTAGGATTCGTGTTCTCCCTGATCCATACAATCAGTTTGTGCTTCACTCACCAAGCACTTGCAGGGCCCATAAGGAGAGCAAATATCTCAGCACCTGGATGTGTCCTCAGTAGCACATCCATGGAAACACAGGTGGGTGTTTGGCCACCCTGCTTTGTGAGCACCTGTGAAACTCTTCAGGGGGTTAAAGTCAGTTTGCACCTATAGCAACTTACAGGCTCAAATTCAGGATAACCAACACTGCTTTTGTGGAGCTTTTGTCTTTTTTTTGCTTGCCTAGGCTCCTACATTCTTTGAGGGAAAAGCTTATCAGGTGCATACAGACAATGTAGTGGAAGTTTTGGCTAGGCATTTTAAGGAGCTGATTTCATTGAAAAAAAATTAATAGCTCTAGCATGTGAACTGCTTGCTTTCTCCAACCACCTCATGTTTTACACATCATAAAAGGGAGACATTTACCAGCACACATTTCTCCAGGTACTCGTGGCTGTCTGTACCAAACTCCACCCATATTAATGTGACTGATGTTGTTTTCACAGTAACAGAAAAAAGGGAACACTGGGTGAAGTGTAACAAATACACTGTCCTTTATGCAACTTATTTTCTTGAATATTGCAGCCATAGCAAGGTTGCAGCTAAAAATATTTTCATCCCCTTACCACCATGAGGTTTATTTATGTGGTTTAATTCTTTTGAGAGCTGTTCTCTTATTTTCACATCTCCAAGCAGCTGGGAGTCCCTCTTACCTGCTCTGTGCTCCCTAGGCCTGGAAGCAGTTTTAGCTTGCCAGTATTTAGGAAGAGCTAGGCTAAAGGGGTGGATGTGTCCAAGTAAAATTGCCTTATAAGATGGTCCTAAATGTAAGAACATTTTTTGTTAAGGTTGCAGTCTTTAAAACACTGGTTGTAGCTGGATCCAGAATAGAGGTAAGGATAATGCATAAAAACTAGTTTCCAAAAGGGCTCACTCTGTGAAGCTGATTTAATCCATTCAACAGATCCTAAGGAAATACCTGAATATTTTCTTAGGCAGGGCTTTCTCACACAGGAAAATAATGGTCTCACTGTCTTTCAAAACCTGTGTCTCAAAAGATTCTTGAAAGCGTTTTTTTCATTTTTCATAATGCTTTCCAGATATTTCCCGACATCAGTATTTCTTTTTTAAATACTAACATTACCCAATTCCTTGCCATCCCAAAATGGAAGTAATGCATCTATCAAAAGCCCAAATTATCAATGTAGCTTTTATCTCTCCTAGTTTACTAAAATATCTAATTTCTTTCATTAAAACCAGTACTTTCCATACACCCTAAAGGAACAAATCCATATGCTAATGTTCCAGAACACTTAATCTCTGCAATTATTCACTTCTCATATTTCAGGTTACTTAGGCCAAAAAAAATCAAATTTCAGAATAAGTAAAAAATTTTGTTTCTGTTTGACATAGTTAAACTACTAGCAAATGCTTTGTAGGTGAGCTCCTGTAAAACATGGTACAAATTCTTTCTAGAATCACTGTCTTGCAGTATATATGGAAAGGGCATTTTGAGCACTAATGTGTACATGCTCACTATCCTGGTTTCAGCTGGCATAGAGTTACTTTCTTCTCAAAAAAAGAAATTATGAGAAATATGTATGTAGATAAGGATTTTCATTTTTCACAGTGGTATTGATCCCGGAGAAACATTTTATATTTTTTAGCTTCTGTGCCAAAGATGTCCCTGCTGGCTGGGCAGTGTGTGTGTCTAGTAGCCATAGTGACCCTAGAGCACTTAGATCTACAATGCACTTACATCCCAGTTTCTAAGAAATGTAGCAAAAACTCTTAAGTACAGAGAAAACAGGGTGTAAGTCTGCTAGATCACTCTTCACTATTACTAGCACTTTGCCAAAATGAAGTTACTGTAATAAGCCATTTGGTTTTAAGAAATGTGCAAAATTAGTCAAGATTTTGAGACTCATTTTGTGAGAAAATAAAACTTAGTGAACACTTCTGTGTACTTCTGAGCATCTGCCTGTCTGGCACTTTCCCACAATACATTTGGGACATTTTCATCACTTCAGATAAAATCTGAAGTGCAGAAGCCTCAGAACTATTTACTACTCTCACTTTTCAGGAATACAGAATATAGTAAGTGTCATGAAAGCAGATGACATTTGGTTAGATTTATTAGACTTCTGTGAAGGAAATTATGCATTGTTGTGTCCACCTCATGTCTGGAATCAGAGTACCCACATGGAAGACAGACATTATCAACATCTTGGCTACTGAAAAGGCTTTAATCTGAGTTCAGCCTTTTTTGACAACAGCCAGCCCACTCTGCTGTCAAGATGTTTTTGACATAGTCGTGCCATAATAGCTGGCCTTGGTCACTTGGGGACACACACCCTTTGGAAACCAGACTTTCTTTCCATCCAAAGGGTACAGGTGCCACTACTTCCTTATGACTAATCTCTGGAACTTGTCTGATCTGGCATCATGCCACTTGAACTGGGACTGAAAAGCCTTCATGCTCACACAGAGAACAGAGCAGAAGAAATATTGGCCTAAAATTCCTCTTGGCACTTAGCCTAAATTTCTTGTGCTGCAGAAGATGGAAATTTTTACTCTAGAATGATGCCTACCTGCAATGCCAAGATCAGTCTCACTTGTATCTGTCCTGAAGCTTACTGTTCAATTCTTAATTGCTCAGTGCTGGTTGTAGTAACTAGATTAATTCAGTCCTGTAGCATAAATCCAATAGGCATGCTTGATTTACTCATTCATTAAATATTGTACTTTAGAAAAATACCTACACGAAACACATTATTTGCGAATGAAAACATTACATTTCAGAAACACTAGAAATAGATATTTTTAATGCTTCATTAAATGCCTTTCTTGAAGATGCCTCATGAAACATGAACAGTCTTACAAACAAGTTTTTTCACATGGGCTGATACTTGCCAGTGGGTAAAACTTCTGACAAAATAGAAAAAAAATATTCAGCTCTATCTAGAACTTGAGAATGACATATTATAACCTTAATAATCATAGCCAGATTTTGTTGACTAGTGTGATTTTACCTGTGAAAACAGTTGTATCATTCTACCTTCACTGACTGGAAAACACAGGCTTTAGCTGCCTGATTTGCTGGCACAAAACATTGTTTAGCTACCTAGATGGTTTTTGGTAATGCACAAAATTTAAATGTTACTTGTTACAGGCAGTTACTTGCAAGCATACAAAAACAAACTGGAGACAAAGAGGCCATTTGGAAAATCCAGGTGTGTCTGTTTGGTGCACAGACACACTTAGGTGTGCTGCACCACCAGCAGGTCTACCTGGGCAGTTTCCTAGAGCTTTCCAGGGCAGTCATGTCTGTGCAGGATGGTGATTTCCAGGTACACAGGAGACAAGGAACAGCATTTTCAATGCCACTAATTGTAAATGGCTTGGGGCGGCTTTGTTTTTTCTCTCCCACAGACCATTTGAAGGTCCATTCATTTTTGATTGTTCACTTAAAGCCTGTCAACATTTATCCTATTTTAATGCTGTGTGCCAGTCTCCATCAGAGTTGATCTACAAGCTCATGAGTCAGCTAAGCTGGGCCCCTCTGCTATTTTTAGCCATCCAGTTCATTTATTTATCTTGTTCTTAACAGCAATCCTGCAGTTTGCTTTGTCAGCACAGTAGAGAAGTTACCAGTTATTCTGTTTCTTACTCATTTTGAACACACAGAAGCTGCAAAGGTGCTAAGGAGCAGCTCTCTCAGAGATATTGCCTGTGGCATGAAACATAAATGTCCATCAACTGGCCCTACTGCTTTCTGCAAATACCACTGAAGGCCTTCTCATGATCTGAATCCAAATTCCCCTTGGCTCTGAGCCATAAAAGAAAATCCTCAGGTAACTCTTTAGCTTACTTTAATTCTCATAAAAGTCTTTATGCATTCTTATTTCTTTCCACATCAAAGGTAGTGCAGGATAATTAGAATTGGGATTCTCTTCTTTATCTGGGATTTTTACTTTTTTGAATTTTTTTTTTTTTAATTGACCCTTCATTCAGCCCTAGAAACGAAGTCTGCAATATTCCATAGGAAGTATTCTTTACTTGGAGTTCAGACTGCAGTTTTTCTTTCATGTACAACCTGCCTGCAAAGAGGCTCTGGTAGGAAATCCAAGGCATACAAAACTAAAGATCTTTTTCTGATTTTTTTCTCATAAATATAACTGGGTACACAAAGTGGTATGCAAAGATCTGGAAATCCTTTGAGACATAAGCAAGGCAAATTGAAGTCCACATTTAAAAAACCAAAACAATCACTTTTGCTAAATGCCCCAAGTTTCCTGAGGATGTTAGCGTGGGCATTTGATGGCAGAGGTCCCCTGTTACAGGGAATAAAACCCCAGTGGTTTGTCTCTGTGGTTGGCTCATAGCTATGTGAGAAGTTAGCAGAGTTCAGAGAAGGAATCCTGAGAACCCTGCTATGCCATTGCCACAGCACATGGCCTCTGCAGTCTCTGGGCTCTTTCAGCAGCCTGATAAACTTTCTACCATACTTTCCTGCTTTTCACTTTGGATGGGACTAGATCTGTCCATTAAATTTCTCTTTCTAGCACTTCTCCATTTTGATTCACATGTAGGAACATAATTTACTGTTTCTCTGGAGGACTTAACATTTCCATTACTTCTACCATGACAAGCTTTTCAAAATAGTAGACTTTGTTGCACCTGGCCATACAGTTACCTATTTCCAAACAGCTGTAAATGGATGGGAAAGAGAAAGGAGAACTTTTGGTAGCAATACCAGATTTTTACACCAGAATCTTCATGTACTTTAAAAAAGAGACAACTTCTAACTTGTTTAAAGAAGTGTGTTAGAAGAGGCAAAATCTGCTCAAATGTTTTGTTTTAACCAAGTTTCTCATGGAAAATCCAACCCTCAACTTCTCTTTGCATAGTGGTGTTTCCACATAAGGCATGTCACTGTACAATTTTTTAACACAAATCCATTGTCATGAATAGTGTTTATGTAATTACATTGAAAGGAGAGATGTGCTGCGTGTGTCTCAGGGGAAGAAATCTGGCTTTAACCTTAACTCCTGGATTTCTTCATCATGTCTTGCTATGTATGTAACCTTAGATTAGTTTCAATTAACTTCTCTTTCTCCTCTGTAAGATAACTATAAGTGCTGACTTCTGCTAATCAGCTGTTTGTGAGGTATCTGGAAAGGTCTGGAGCATGTGTTTCATGAGGAGTGGCTGAGAGAAGAGGGATTGTTTCACCTGAAAAAAAAAAAAGGCTCAGGGGGGACTTTATTGTTCTTTACAATTACCTAAAAGGAGGTTGTAGGAGGGTGGAAGCTGATCTCATCTCTCAGGTATCAAGCAGTAGAACAAAAGGAAATGGGGCATCCACAACATCTCTGGGCAACCTGTTCCAGTATCTCACCACCCTCAGGGTCAAGAACTTTTCCTTAACATCCAATCTAAATCTACTGTCGTTCAGCTTGCAGCCATTCCCTCTTGTCCTGTTGCTGCAGCTCCTGAGGAAGAGTCCCTCTCTGGCTTCCCTATAGGCCCCTTCAGGTACTGGAGGGTTCCTGTGGGATCTCAGTGCATCCCTTTCCTCCCCAGGCTGAACAGACCCAACTCTCTCAGCCTGTCTCCAGGTGTTCCAGTGCTTCCAACAGCTTCATGGCCCTTCTCTGCACTTGCTGCAATAGTCCTACACCCTTCCTGAGCTGGGGCACAGAGCTGTATGCAGCACTAGGTGCTGCCTCCCAGGAGCAGAGTAAAGGGGTTAAACCCCTTTCCTGGCCCTGCTTTGGATGCAGCCCAGGGCATGGTTGGCTTTCCCTGCTGCAGGTGCACAGTGCCAGCTCATGTTGAGCTGCTCATCAAACTCCGTCTGCTCGGCAGAGACCTTGCTCCAGGAAAGATGGAAAGTCTTTCAGGTTAGTCTGCAGGAGGTGAGTGGAAAGCAAGATGAGGAAAGCTGATTTTCTACTACACTTGCTATGTTTATTTATGAGGAAACAAAAGTCTTCAATCCCCAGGGCTCTCTGTGCAGCACCTTTCACTGGCACTAAGTCAGAAAAAGAACAAGTCTCTTAAAATTAAAATGAAGGGAAAACATGTGATAAAATAAAATATATAAGACCCCAATATTTCAAATATATATTCTGCTTCACTTTGCAGTTTCTGCTCACCAACTATGCTCAGAATGACAGTCTTATCAGATAAGAGCAGCCAGCTGCTATACACTGCATTTAAATTTATATTACCAACAACAGGCTCCATTACCCAAGGATTTTATTGTTACATTCCTAATACTGTCTTTCTGTATGCTTTATTGTTTCTCATTTCCTTACATACTCTTTACTTTCTAGTGTGTACCAACATATCCTGGTATTTGTTTCACACATTTTGGGCTTTTTTACTTAGTCTCTTTGACTAGTTTTCCTTTTGTGCCTCAAAACTTTTTCTGCTTCTCAAATACCATCTCTAAAGCTGCTGCCTTACACACTTTTTGCTGTTTCATTCTTGCTTTCTGCTGCATCCCACCCCCCTTCATTCCCTAATCATTTGATCACTGCAGTTCTTTGATGTGTGAGGCTTCCAGTTCAGTCCCAATTTAATTATGTTTTTCAGAAGACTGACCTCTGTGGTCCCAATTTGTTCAAGACATTTCCTTCATTGATCCAAGGCCAGATCCCTTTACTGCCTGTTCTAAGCTAGATTCCTGATATTAGAAGCAGCCATGTATTAGCACTTAAGGTCAGTTTGCATATATCAGCAGTTAATTGCACTGATTTATTTGTAGTAGATACAACACACTCTTCCCTGCCCTTAGGTCTAGATGCATTAACACAAAATCAAGGGGAAATAATTAGAAGTATTCTCTTACTACAGCAGATGCACTTTCTTCACTGTTCATAAGAATACTCAGAGAATGGATTGCATTTTTCAGTAAATTGCTACACATCCCAAAGATCTACATATTTATTTTCTGTTGGGCTGCTACGGAAACAATATCCAACATTATTGGACTTGACCTTCTTAAATTCTCCACCTATCATCTACTGTTTGGGAAATAATCAGAAAGATGGTTCAAGCTTTGAAAGTCAAATCAGTGTTTTCCAGAAAGAACAAGAGTCCTGTAGAACAATTACAAAGCAATGTGATGGTACCCAGAGTGGCTGGAATCTAGCTCTGTCTATAAAACACCAGTCTGACATAAATGAATATCTCCCTACATCTGCTCTCCTCAGCAGAGCAGCAAAAAATGTTATGGAAAACTGAAATACAACTTCCCTTCCAGGGAGGGAAAACTGCACTATTTCAGCCAGGAGAAGTGGGGGAAAGTGATGATTGCTGCTGTTCCTTGCTTCCACAGTCAGAGGAGACCCTAATGTAGGGTGCAGAGCACAGCAATGGCACTGAGCCACTGAGCTGCGTGTCCAGCAGGCATGAGGAGTGGCAAAGGTCTCTCTGACTTAGACTGAGCTAATTAAACACAGCTCTGTGCTTGACAGGATCTACAAATGCCTCAATCCACTTTGCCCAGTTGTACCCAAGGGTGATGTCACATCTAAGCAGACCAGCACGAACACCTTACCCTCGCTTGCTGCCAAAAGCCACCAGCCTGAATAAGATCAGCACAAAGGTTGAACTTAGCCTGACTGAGCATTGATGAGGAAACTGAGCCTCTGGATAAAGCCAGAGCTGCTTCAGGCCCACAGTGCTCCTTCCCCAAAGCAGGAAGCTCAGACTGGGATGGCATATCTGTAAGAGAAAAGGTGATGGCCTCCTGGAGTGAGGTGCTGGCCTTTAGAGTGAGAGGTGCTGAAATTCAGAGTGATCTTGACAGTCCCTTGTTCCCCACTGTTGCTTTTCATGTAGATGGAAAATTTTTGTTTTGAATATGTTTTTCAGTTTAAATATAGGAGAAAAGCTCCATCTTCTCCCTTATGCTACTTGTACATATATGATCACGAGGTGTGAGAAAACACAGAAATTCTTCTCAGAAGATGGATGTTGATATAAAAGAAGAGATTAAAATAATCAGATAATAATCATTCAGGAACAAACAAAAATTAAGCCTTGGATTATCACAGTTCACAGTGATTTTCCAACATATGCTTAAATGACCTAAGGAGCACATCTCTTACCTCAACTAAGCAACTCACAGAGTAACTCCTTTCAGTCTCAGAAATATTTTATAACACCCAAACTGCTTTCCCAGATGAAATTTATCTGCCCAACACACACTCAACTCATTTTCTTGCTTTTAAGTTTGCTCACAGCAAGGTCTGCAAACACTCTCATCCTTGTAACAACTGCTCAGAATGGGAAGTGTCCATCCTGCAGGAATTTCTGCTTGGCATTTCCCCACTCATGCTGCTTTATGCCTGTTGACTCATGGAAGGCATTTTCTGTGTCTGAATTCTGGAGACTGATCTGTTCCCTCCTCTTTCTGAACTAGATTCCAAAGTCTCCATTTTTATAACCTGTGGGAGGTTTGCCCAAGTGAAATGTGAGTAAGGATTTCAAGACATGAACCTCTGAGTCACAAACTCCTTGAAAAAGCCACCAAAAAATGGCAAAATACCCCTGCCCAACATATTGGAAGCTGTATTACAAGGATACTTCAGTTCTTCTTATACAAAGGTACTCAGTGGTACCTCCTGGCAATAAAAGTAAGGATGATGAATACAACATCTGTGGCAGTCCCTCTGCAGGGTGTCATTTCCAGGATAGCTATGAATTTTTGACACTTCTTTGTCCAAAAAGGCATCAAATCTATGATTTTGCTGGAAAGCTCTAACCAAACACAACAGTTAAACCTCCTCTGAAAGCACTTCTTGATTTCATTCAGATAATCTTGTTTACTTCATCTCTTTTCAATTGCTTTTTTCCTTGGATCTCTGACATGCACTAGAGTGTACTCATGCTTCCTTTCCTATTCATCAATGGTAAGAGTGCACTGTGGGTGTGCCAGATGCCCAGGAGTCTCTCATTTCCTTGGTAACAGCAAAGAGTTACTAATCCACAGCAAATAAAAGTAAAATATAATGCAGGCACTGAGATAAGGGTTAGGATGCTTGATGTCCTTTCCTGGTATTTAGTCTGTAATCTCTGTTCAGATGTTCCCTTATTTCATCAGTAACTGAAGAGGAAAATTATGTTGCCCAGTAGACAGTACTGAGAGCCAAAACATGATGTTATATTTAAGGATTTAATAACACATTGGGACTTAGAAAAAAGCCAGCACAATAGGCAGTGCTAAATACCTGTCAGCATCCATGCAGGTGATTCAGCTGCAAGCCATGCTTGTGCTGGTGTGCACCACAAGCACAGAGCAGCAGCAGGCAGCAGGCACAGCAACTGGTGCCCAGAGGGAGACAGAAACTTCCCTGGGGGCTCTCCAGTGGTGCTGACACTGAGCAGAGAACAGCTTCCAGAACCCCTGGAGGAACTATCCCTAAAACATCAGAGACCTCCCTTTGGACCAAGCTTACGAGGGAGAATGCATCCTTGCACTTTTGGGACCTCTTGGTGGGACTGGTGCTGAAGGGTCTGCGTCACCTCCTGATGTACACTGTACACTAGGAGAAAGAGATCAACTGGATCTCCTCCAGGACTCTGCAGGTACAACCAAAAACCGCAGCTTCTGGTGGGGCTGATGAAGGGCCAGCCACCTGGGAAACAGCTTTGTGAAAATGCTTGGGACACCTCTCTGAACCTGCACCTGAAACATGCCCTTGTGCCAAAGAACAACATCAGCCTACAGGCAAAGTGCTGCCAGCAGTTGAGGGAGGCTTCTTTCTCCTGTACTCAGCACTGGTGAGACAATTCTGGACTTCTGGGTCCAATCATGACCTCCACAGGGCAAAAGACACAAGTCAATACCGGAGTGAGCTCAGAGAAGTGCCACAGAGATGGTTAAAGGGCTGGAGCCACCCTATAATGAAAAAAGCCTGAGATAGCTGGGACTGTTCAGCCTTAAGAAGGCTCAAGGGGAATCTTACTAGTATGTACAAAAACTTGCTGATGGGGAATAAAGAAGGTGGAGCCAGAATCTTCTCAGTTGTATTCAGTGACAGGGCAAGAGGAAACAGACAAAACTGAAATACAGTCAGTCCCACTTCAACACAAGAAAATGCCTTTTTTACCATGAAGGCAGTTAAATACAGAATGGGTTTTCCAGAGAAGTCAAGGAGCCCCCATCCTAGGATATGTGCAAATCCTGCCTGAACACAGTCCTGGCCAACCAGTCCTAGCTGACCCTGCTTTGAGGTGGACCTAATGATCTCCCAAGCTGTATTTCAAACTCAACTATTCTATGCAGTGTAAATAGTGTATTTTTATGTTACTTTTCTAAAGGGTATTCTTGAGCTCAGTGCAGAGGCAAAACAGCTTCTGCCCTTGTACTGTACAACATCACCTCTCTTGTAACTTTGAACATAATGCAGACAAGTAACCAGGGAGTTCTACAATAATGAACTCTGTTCATAGGGAAATTAATTTCTAGTCAAGATGGTTCTGTCAAACCAGCTCTTATTATAGCAAATACCTCACTCCAGAACACAAGCTAATGATTTCCCTCATCCATCACACTTTGCAGTCCTGGCTCAGGTTGAGAACCACCAACATTCATGGATCAATATTCCATACACAAGCAGGGTTAGATTGCTGGTTGATAAATTATGGTAAACTCATTTCTAGAAATCAATTCTTTGTTAAAATGACTGAGAATAATTGCAACTAAATGTTGCTTAGGGAAGCAAAGGTCCTAGATTCCCCCTTTCATTATTGCCCACTTCAATCAACTGAAATAAAATGTTTTT
This sequence comes from Oenanthe melanoleuca, assembly GCF_029582105.1. Lineage (NCBI taxonomy): Eukaryota > Metazoa > Chordata > Aves > Passeriformes > Muscicapidae > Oenanthe > Oenanthe melanoleuca. Next base: position 11,181 of record NW_026612663.1, read on the forward strand.
TACTTTTGGTTTCTTTTTTCCCCCCACTTAAGGTAAATAGTGGATGCAGCTGAAGTCATCACTTTTTCCTATGACTGTCAGAGGAGTGGGGTGCAAAGAGGGGGTGGATGGGGTGGGTGAAGGAAAGCAGACTTGTGCTCATCACTGTATGGAAAGAGACTGAGAACATGGATAAAATAGGACTAGTTATGACACACAAACAAAGGAAGGGTCCCAGTGCCATCTCTCTGGCTTATCCTGACTTTCTGTATTTCCTGGCTTGATGGTTCAGTGCATGTGGTTCATTACAGCAATGAACCTGAACATACAAATTTTATCTGGTGAAAGGTGATGTTTAGAGATCAACTGGAATTGTGCATTTTAATGTCTTTCCAGAAAAAGTGTTTTATGCAATATGGCTGTGAATGCAATCTAAGGGATTCAAACCTTTAAAGAAAAGCTCCATCCCCAGAGGTATAAATGCATGTTTGCCATCAAGTAAAGAGCCTTGGAATACAGAAATGGCACTAACAAGGTCAGAAAACAAAAAAAAAAAAACCAAAAAAACCTAACATAACATGGAAATAGTTCCCTCAAGTATCATATCTTCCATTTGACCACAGCACATGCAGAGGAATATGGTGAGACACTGCAATGAAAGATAATAAAGTATAGCCACAGTATAGCCACAGGGAGAGCCTGCAAACAGAAAGGCACACCCTAAATCAGTGATGGAGCTTGTAGGAATACCTGTGAATTGCTTTACTGCTCCCCAGTATAGGAGGGCCAGATAACAAAGCAAGTTTTATTTCTACCTTTGGAACTGGGTACATCATTGCTGCAGTGACATACAAGCTCAAAATATTTCCAGCATGTTTCATCTCAAACACAGAAAGTTTGTATCTCTGTGTCAAACAGAGCCAAAATAATCCCTCTATCAAACTGTTCATAACCTGACAACCACTGCTGTATTGTTGAAGCATGAAAGAAATCTAATTTCTCTTGATAAAGTGTCTATTGATGAGAAGCCTTCAGTTTCCAGGATTTTGCCACCCTCAAAATCCAGTAAAAGTGTGAGTTACTCCTTTACCAGCATGAGTCAGGAAGCAGCTGGGAAACTGCTTTGCATATGATGCAATGTCCTGAAATAATATGAACATCTCAAGGTTGGAATATACTCACACAGTGCAGCTGCTTATCAAAATGCAAGCAAGTGATTAATCAAAGCACAAAGAGCTGGGAGAAAATGCAACAGGTCCCTTATCCTTTCAGGCACCTAATTCACTATTTCCCAGCATTTCCAAACCACTAACTGGTTCCTTTTAGGAAGTTATTTCTGCAAGAAATTGCTGGCATGAAGAGAATATCCTTTAAAGACAGGGCTGATTTTACAGGCTGCTGTCCAACCTCTTTGTACAGAAATGATCTAAATAAGAGGTTGGAGGAAGTAAACATGGGAGAAAAAAGTGCCAAAGGCTGAGGACTTCTTGACCCTAGTTATACCTCAATTGCAGATGTGCTGGAATCAGTCAAAGCCTTCAGCATTTAACCCTTTTTATCATTCCACATTTAAAATAATTAATAAAAAAATATTGGTTCCACCAGTTTAGAAAAATTTGGTCATCAGAATTAAGGTAAGACCAACTTCTCCCTCTGAATCTCCTGGTCATACATAATTTAAAGAATTTTTCATTCTTGTAGTGCAAAAGGAAGGAGAAATTTAACTATGGGACTTGAATAGGTTGGTTAAATTGGTCACAAATTGATAAAACATGGAAGATTTATACAAGATTTATTATTTTTCTTGTGAGGTTTTCACCTTGTTATAAGAGTAACTGTTTAAGATTACACAACTTTGAGAACTTCCATTTCAGGATATTCCTGATAACTGATATTAGGAATCCTGGAGTGATGAGGTATGTATTTGGCCTTTCATAGCCTTGCTTTTTGTAAAGTTTTCATGGAAATTTCCATGGCTGGAAATGGGAAGAAAGGCAGGAGACTGGATATTACTGACAGTGGCATGACTTCAACCTTGCCACCTTGCTCCTCTCTGGCTGCTGAAAACTGCAGTCAGAGCACATTTCCCTAAGGAGGCAGCATATCATTGCTACATGGTCTTTAAATGCTTTACAGGGTATTAATTTCACAGATGGATCCATGGATGCTTTAATAGAACTATTTTATCTTTTTTTTTAGGAGGACAGATTGGAAAAAAAACAAAACAAAAAATGAAATATATATAGCAATGACTAACTGTCTACAAATAGTTGAAACATCTGACTGTTAAAGATGAACAGGAATTGTTTAACACATTGCAGAAGTATATAAATCATCAGAATTTAGTGTGCATGAAACAGCTGAAGATGAAAAGGAAAGATGATCTTGTTGTGCACAGGCAATTAAATTCACAGCTTTGTCACAGAAAACTGGTATTTGTCCTTTGGAAACTCTCTTAATATTTTTCCATGTGAGTTGTCTTTCCTTACAAATAAATCAAAGATTTTCACTCATTGTTTTTCTGTCCTGTCAACACATTTGAAAGCAGTTTGGGCCAAAATTGTTTCTTTCGATGCATTCACATAATATAAGCAAATTATATACCAAATTGCTTTGGGGGCCTCTCAGCACTGCCCTAATTAAATAATTATACTTGCACAAAAAGTGCCTTATAAATGTTAAATGTCATATTCTACCTAGTCTAATTATATTATGTACCTAGTGCTATGATGTATAATAAATTACTGTTTTCAAAGACTAATTCAAGCCAAATATCACCAGTGTCATTAAAGCAAAGGCTACAATTTCAAAGAATCTTAGTGGTTTAGGAACTGCAGACATATTTCCAAAAAAATAATAATTAAAAAAATAGCACCTACAGGCTTTGGGTATCATTGAGATCCTTTGGGAATCTCATATTTGGGTAACTAGTAATCTATGTAATTTTTATAAAGTTATGAAGGACTGCTAAGGACTTCTGAAATTTTGAACCCAAAATCTTATCTGTGAAAAGTCTCCCAGGAAATCAATGGGAGTCACATGCTAAAAATAATATTTAAATGATCTGGACAAAGCACTCAAAATTTGTCTCAAAAAAAATCCTAGAGTAATGAATGCAGCCCCATGCTAGAAGAAGTACAGACCACTTTGAGCTAACAGGTCTTCTTTTGATCTCTCTCTTCAGTTAGTCTTTTGAAGAGCATTATTTTTTTTCCTAATGGCAAAACTAATAGAAGAAACCTTTCTTCAGTACAGCCTTGCATTCACTCTTTTAATACACTGGAGAGTAAAGCTCCTTTATTAATATACTCTATACTCCCAGACATATCAAATAATATGTCAAAAGATAAGGAAGGAAAGCAAAGAACTTGGGTGACATTTGTTGACATTTCCAACACGGAGGAAACAAACAAGTTGCGCCGTGGCTGAATGTTAAAAAGGCCGTGGAGAGTGAGTTTCCCCTCATCAATATGGCCCTTGGGGCATTTTTAACTCAGCCTGATATTGTGTTCCCTAGTAGGAGGTAGTCCTGCAACACAGGGAGACAGGGGAGGCTCCTCTCAGCTCTCCAAAGACCTCAAAAAAAGGTCATCAGATCTTTTATTTTCATTTACATTTTAAAATATCAAGGTCACTTTTAAAAGAGAATAATGCAGATGCTCAGCCTGCCATCTAAACAAATCTTCAGCTCCAAACAGAAATGAAAATCAAAATACAAGTGGTTTCATTTTTATTTAAAATTTAAAAAAAAAGTTGGAAGTTCTTTATTTTTCTTCTTCCCTTTTCTGAAATCATGTTAAAATCCCTTTAGAGCGCAACCGAGAAACATCAAAAACCTTAATGTGGCCTGAGGGTGGCTTACTACAAAGCCATGTGCTAATAATACCTCACATTTATAGCTCTTTTCAGCCAGAGCTGGATCCCCAGGCTGTGCAGATACTGTGCACGCAGGAATAATAATTCTGAGCTGCCTTGCTGACATGTGGCTCTCTCCATGGGCGCTCAACACCCAGCCCCCAGTGCTCCACACTTTGGAGCTGGGGGGCACCCTGTGTTTTGGAAACTCCACAGAGAGCCTCAGTAGAGCAAAAAGCAAGCAGATGAGCTGGGACTCGCTGGAAAATAAAAACTGTGAGACCTCCCCTTGCAGGAGGTGTTTGGGCTCACCAAAGAGCAGCCACACTGCAGCAGGAGGTGCCCTGCAGCCTTCTGGAGGCTCTGGCCAAAACCAGGAATGTGCAGCTGACACAGCACATTCCTGCTGTGGTATCCCTCTCCCTGCAAGGCTTCCCATTCCAGGAGGGGCAGCGCTATATAAACTACCAGGATTACTCTGAATTCATGTTTATCACTTGCTAAGTTTTGAAATCATATGAACCTAATGCATGGTATTTTACAGGTGTCTAGTTCACTGTACTGGTGAGTGAAAAGGTGATAGACTAATTTATCTCAGATAAAAGAAAAACACTTTTTCTCTATGCATGGGAATCTGCCCTTGTACCCATGTCCAAATACTGAACTACTCCTCAGTGATGCATATCAGCATAACCAAATTAAAAATCAACAGAGCAGGGCTCATTTACATCTAATGTGTCTATTTCTAGATCTTTACTACAATGGTAATAAAATAATGATTAATAACGATCCCAGCTCACATTATTTAGTGGCACTCATCATTGAATATCTCAAAGCATTTGTAAGCTATTTGCACAGTGTGTTGCATCCACAGTTATGTACACTCATAGAAGAATCACATCAGTTAATTAAATTTTCTTTTGTATATCTCATAGGTCCAAAATCAAATACTGATTTAATCCTGCCAGTTCTACTCCCTAGACTGTCATACTATGTCTTTTCCAGTATTCATCCATCATAAAAACCTGTGGGTTTAAGATCACAGAAGCATGCTCTTTCTCAGACTTTCTGCAAATAATATTACTACCACTGGTAGTGTTTTAATTAAATTGTTCCTCATTTAACACTCTTCTGTGGATTGTGCATACGTTTAATTTGCTCACTTTTAGATTTAGTAAACATTTTATACAGTCCATAGCTTTATATTTTGGATATTGGAAAAAAAAAGCAGAATTTAAATTGCAGAAAAAGGTTGTCAGTCATTCTTTCCTGTCATCTTCCAAGTAAGCTGGAATGCTGGCACTCGTCTGTAGCTCTAGTGGCATTTACATTTTTAATGAAGTAGCTTATTTGCTGAACAATACCCTTCCCCTTGCAGTTGTTCTATGGATTATGCCCAGTTTTATGAATCCTGTCTGTGCCAGATTTCACAGAGGTTTATTCCATTTCTTCTGTTCTTTTCTGTGTATGTGCATAACCTGAACTCACCGGTCCATTCCCTCAACAGGTATAAATCCCTGCCTACTGACTCTGCACCTCATAATTCAGTCTGAAATTGAGCCTTATGCAAAGCACAAGGAAACTTTCACCTAATGAAGGCAGCCAACTTACAGCTGAGTGATGTGGAGAAAATAGGGCAGGACTGTCACTCACCATTAATGCTATTTGCCACCGTCCCTATCGCTGCACAGCAGAAAACCCTGCAAAGCCTCTCTCCTAGGTGGGGCCAGCTCAGTCTCTAACTCTCTGTAAGCACTTGATGACAAAATGCACCCAAGAGACAAACTGCTGCCAGGTGTGGTTCCACAGTTACTTTGATCAATTCTATTTGATATGGGCTTTCACATCCCTGAGCCACCGAGCATAAAAGCACATAATCTCAGATATGAGTTTATAGCTTTTAAAAGAAAGGAGGACAAGGTAAATACAGAGGTGTGAGATGTAGCTGAGTCCTCCTGAGCCTGCAGTCACTGCAAGAGCTTTGCTGGATTATTCCAGGGCCTGGGAACAGCCTCTAACACGGACAGGGACACATTTCAAGTGGTAATGGTGGGACAAAAAAACTCAGTCTTCACCGCAGACAAACTGAATGCTCTCAGTGCTTATCAGTATGGCAGAACCACCATTGCTCCACATTATTGCTGAGTCTGATGGGGGCCAGATACCAGTCCCACAGCAATGCCTCACCATATCTGCCACCTCTCTGTAGTTCTAAACTCCAACACATCAGATACCTCTCTAAAACACATGGCCTCCTCAGTTTCCCACCTTCCCATCTCTTCTCTCCTCCTGTGATGGACCTCCAGCTATGTTTCTTTTTGTCCCCTGGGTTCAGTATTTGGGTCAATCCTTTTTAATATCTTTATCAATGGTCTCCATGAGGGGATCAAGGGCTCCCTCAGTCATTTTGTAGACAGCACCAGGCTGGGTGGCACTGCTGATGGAAGATAGGAAGTTTTGCAGAGAAAACCAGGCAGGCTGGATCAATGGACAATAGTATGAAGTTCAACAAGGCCAAGTGCTGGATCCTCCCTCTAGGCCACAGCAGCCCCATGTAATTCTACTGACTTGGGAAGGAGTGGCTGGGAAGCTGGCCAGCAGAAAAGGATGTGGAGGTGCTGCTCAACAGCAGCTGAAGGTGAGCCAGAGCGGCCAGAAAGGCCAAAGGCATCTGGCCTGCATCAGAAACAGTGTGGCCAGCTGGAGCAGGGCAGTGTTCATCCCTCTGTACTCAGCCCTGCTGTGCTCAGCTTTGGGTCACTCACTACAAGAACACTGAGGGGTTGGGGTGTGTCCAGACAAGAGCAATGGAGATGGTGAAGGGTCTGGAGCACAAGTCCTGAGGAGAGGCTGGGGGAATTGAGTTGTTTAGCCTGGGGAAATGGAGACTCAGAGGGGGAATCTTACTGCTCCTGACTGGATGGAGGCTGCAGCCAGGTGGGGATTGGTCTTTTCTCCCAGACTGCAAGGGACAGGATAAGAGGAAATGGCCTCAAGCTGAGCCAGGGGAGTCTAGATTTATATACGGGAAATTTTCTTCACTGAAAATTTGTTCAAGCATCAGAAGGGGCTGCCCAGGAAAGTGGCTAGGTCACCATTTCTGGAGGTATTTAAAAGACATGTACATATGCTACTTAGGGACCTGGTTTAGTGCTGCACTCAGAAGTTAACAGTTGAACTTGATGGTCTAAAAGATCATTTTGAACATAAATAATTCTACAATTCTGTGTGCCACCAGTATTTATTCTGACTGGCTGATGTGTTGTGACTTCTCAAAAATTAATATTTGTGGTTTGGTTTCAGATTATTGAACACCGCGCCCTTATTATTATGATAAATTCTTTATTTCATGAGTTCTCACCTTTTTAAAAGATTGTTCAGCCCTGTTCCTGCAGTTTTAAATAGCAAATAACTGTCTGATGTAAGAAAAAAATGATACTTTAATAAAAATAATGATTTTTTAATCAGTTTTCAGAAGTTCCTTGAAAGTTCACTTGAAAGTGGTTTTTCTTTACATTTTTTTCCAAATCCAACTTCTTATTTACATGTTCAGTTTCACTTTTTTTCCTACCCATCCTATTTTTCAAGTGCAGATAGCAGGTAGTATCTCTAAGGCAGACAGAAGACCAGAATTCATGTTCTGAACTAAAGCATTCCATGATCCTCGCCCAGCCCCCTCTCATTTATTGAGAGAAATTGTCCCTCTAGAAACAAAAATATTTGTTTTAATCTTGTCACTAGGTGAAATGCCAGTTGGATTTAATGTGTGTGACTCCATCTAACTCTTGGGGCTATTTTTAGGAGGTCAGGCTCAGTGTACAGTAACTCCAAGGTCACTCTTGGTGGTCAGGGGAAGGAGATGGACTTTTCCCCATACCTCAAGACTGAATTACCAGCTGAAGGTGTTTATCTCCATCCTGTGACAACAGACACAGGCTCAAGTAACTACTATGCTCTCAGCTCCCAGACAAGAATCCAGACCTGTTTTATCCGAATAAAGTAAAAGGTAAACAGGCATTTATCCAATGCACATTTTTCATTTTATTCTTACAGCAGCCACACTAATATTTGCCTTCTAACTGCCTCATCTTCCATATAAAAAGTTGTAAGTCCATGTACCAGTTTCAATTGGAGATGTTGAAATTAATTTTATTTTGATGGGTTTATACTATTCTCCACAGCTTTACTAGAAGTGGCTTTCTGCTTCAGGGAGCTTTGTGAACAGAGAGAGCAGCTGCAGGACAATCTTCTAATATAAAAATGGGCTTTGTAGAACTTCCTTGTGCAGTTCCCTGAATATAACTGCCTGACCTTGAGAAAAGAAGCAGGAGGTGTGTGTGTTTGACTTAAGTATTAACAGATAGGCTGGAAAGTGAATCCTTCAAAGGTCCACTAAAAAGAAAGAGATTCAACATAAAAGGTAAGTTCTGACCTTTACATTTAAGCCTCCTTCAGTTACTAGGGAAAAGAACTGTGGCTTCTCTATAATGTTAGTCAACAGTACTGTCCACTTCTGGTGCTAAGTAATCCTCTATCCCATACTGGGAGATAAAACAAGTAGAAAAAAGGCCAAATCCTTCCTAAATGACTCTACTCTTCTCAAGAGGATGAGTAAATGTCAGCCAGCTGCCCTGAAGTAAAATCTTTACTCATTAAAATAGTACATTATCACTTAGGTTGGTATGGGATGAGGCACAGAATTTGCTCCAGTAGCAAGGTTTTAATATTTCAGCCAGATTCATTCAAGTAGCTCTGGAGGTCTCAAATTACCTATTCTGCTGATCTGCAGGAAGTAATATGCCTGTGAAGGGATTTACTTGCAGGAACATTACTGGCAAGAAGCACCTTAGGTTTTCTGTAGTGACTATTTTGCTGTGAAAGCTTGACAATCTAATATTTCACAAAAACTCTGAATTTTTGACTAAATACATTATGTAATCATTTTGGATATTTTCCAGTTTATTCACACTTCATAGTTTTGAGGTTGCACATACAGGAGCAAAGACTGCAGGTAAATTCTCCTGCAGAATGTGGAGGAGATGTGGTTGAATTCTAGACATACTAAGGATTAAATATATTCTTTAATAGTTACTCACATGACAAAATAGGTGAGGAGAGCTATAATGGCAACACTCAACCAAGAGTGAAAGAGATTTAATTTCTATTTTTTCCCTCTTAAAAATACATTTCACATGAAGACTCTGCTCCTCTCCCAACACAATTGTAGAGTCACAGCCTTATACAGCACACTCAAATTATGACAAGTCCAAGGTTGATTTCCACCATAACCTTAAGCAAAAGCTTTTAAAACCCAAGCAGAATTTCTGAGGGAACCAGAATCAGTGCTGTCTGTTGGCTGAAAAGCCCTTAAAAGCAGATCTCCCTATTCTGGTTTTGCTTTCACATCTATCACTCTGCCTGATAACCAACGACAGATTGTCTCCTGCACAAGCTTTACCACCCAGACCTCAACTTGAGCATCAACAGCCCCTAGGTAGAGCTTGATATGCTGCCCCTCAGCAAGTTTAAGATCTCTAGGAGCTCCTTAGGGACAGTCTTAAAAACTAGTTTTGTCAGGTGAACACAACCATCATTCGCTATTTAAATTCACTGTAGTGCTGTCAACACTTTCTTGAAGTGATGACTGAACAGGTGGATTTATTTCAGAGTGGCTGACAGCCAGTGCTCTTTCTACGAGACCTTTATTTTAGAACTTGGCATTAGATCCTGCTTTTAAGTACTTAAGAGAAAAAAAAAAAAGAGGAAAATATATATGTTCACTTTTCCACACTTTGTTTCCTGCCATTTCATTGGAGCTGCATCTGCAGCAATCAGGTGCAAAAAGAGGGCTATTCATCAAGGTGGAAATTGATATGTTACTTTTCTCTGAAACTAAGCTAAGTGCAAATGTTTTTTCTAAGTAAAAGAAAAGAGCAAGTGCTGCAGTGTTTACAGGGTAAAATTTCCCCAATGAATTTGGTGCATTGGTGTGTGATGTGACAGTTGCCTGGTAGAAAACCAAAACAGCCAATAAATAATCCATTAAAACTAGCCTGTTGTGTTACAGCTTTGCCAGTTGTCTCAGCAAATATGTCACTGCTGAAGGTTGCAGAACTAGAGACTGAAATCCCCTCTGTGTTTCTAAAAACACACCACACATGATGTGCAAGACTGCTGGTACTGTAAACCTGGTTTTTCTCTTTAACCCTTCCCTTCTGTCACCCCAGACAAAGCTGTGCTACTGCTGCAACCCACTGTGTCCTACAGTATTTGGTGCCTCTGCATTTAAAAGATCTCTGTGCATTGTATTTGGGATGGGTTCCCTCCACATGCTTCTATTGTGCAGCATCAAAATGTTATATATATTGGAGGCAGAGGAAATGTATTATAATTATTAGGAAGTAAAGTCCTCCTACCCTCTGCACACATAATTTTATGATCTATAAACCAAGTAAAGACTTAGAATTATAGAATCATGGAATGGTTTGGGCTTGAAGGGACCTAAAAAGTCATCTATTCCTACATCCCCTTGATAAACAGGGACATCTTCCACTGGACCACGTTGCTCAAAGCCCCATTCAAACCTTGAATATTTGGAGGGATGGGGCATCAGCCACCTATTTGGGAAACCTGTTCCAATTTCTATTTCTTACAGTTAGCCCATAAATACCTTACAAGTGGTCCTTACCCCCAAGAAAGAAAAAAACCTAAAATGACAATTCTGCTGTAAATCCATCAATGTAAAAGGCATATGACAGCTGTCTGCATGGACCTGAAGAGTAAGTGTAAGTCAGCTTGCAATAAGACATCCAACAGAGAAGGGAAGAGAACAGGATAAGTAAGAAATTTCACTAAAACTCTAAAATTAAATTATGAATTCTGAAAATATTCTCAGGAAAAGGAAATATGTCTGTTATACAAACAAAAGAAAAACAGGTATCCACAGACTAGTTAGAAATAGTCCTGATATAAAAAAATGTGAGGAAAATTACTGATAACATTTTAAAAATTACTGATAACATAACTGGAAATTTTTAAACCTGCAATGCCCAGCTGCTGAATTAGATTTTGAACACAACTGATCCCACAGTTGTGTTGTGCTCATACTCACAAAATTTTGAAAATCAGTGTCTAGTAAAGTCATAAATACATACTTTCATATGTAAGCCATATATAGTCATACCTACACCTTTTATTACTTTGTTATTTGTCTTGGAAAAGGTGATATTTCTGGGATTGATGGTTGCTCTCCTGTTCCCTTTGTATCCCACAAAGATCTAGGAAAAGGCAGAAAATATGCTCAAGGCACTTGGAATCTGCTCTCTATTATGGCATTTCCAGAAAAGCCAAGAATTTCAGGAATTAGCACTATTGGTCTGCAGTCTGTTCATGGTACTTTTTGTTGTGCAGACATCTCATGGGTTGCATTACTTGAGTGAGATTAGGAGGCATATGGTGAGATGATCTGCAATTGAAAGAGGGTGTCATTCTGGTGGACCTGATAGGAGACCAGTGGGATGCTTGGGCTGTGGGTCCTCCAGGAGACAGCAACCACCACTGGAGATGGTGCTCTCACCTGGATGTTTTTATGGGCCATAAGTCGAAGAATTCTCATCATCATTCATAGACCTCCAGACAAATCTCCTCTATACCAATGAAAAGTTGTCCATCTGCCCCAGTGGGTTTTGGAGCAGGCCTGGATTCAAGTAAAGTACTCAATGCATACATGGAAATCAGCACTAAAATGGACTGCCAGGACAGCAGTCTCGACAGCAAACAAAGAAACCGGGAAAGACTCAAGTAAGAAGTCTCATTCCCCTGGAAGTTTCCAGAGAGAGCAAGAACATACTGCTGCTGTTCACAAAGTACCTGCCTTTTGACTCCGGATTTAGGGACTGCCAATCTGCTACTTTCAGCAGCACTAAAATTCTCTTCAAGAAGCAAAAGAGCTGATGATTTCTAGCTTCATAGTTCAATTATATTCCATTAATGTCACATCATAAATGTTGAAAATCCGACCTCCAGCACTGTTACTCCTCACTGAAGGTACACCAGCATCACTTGTCTGCCCATTCATGATGTTCTTTCCTGTCCAGAGCTGTAAACTTCAATATGACATACAATTCCAAACTCACCAGTCTTACAACTCTGAGAGGCAAGTTTGCTCAGCATGCCATCTGGGGAAAAAGCTTCTTTGCTGTTCTTCAAGACAGCCCACAGGAACCACCCACTTGCAGTTACTGACCTTGAGTTTGATCTGTATGGATATTGTCAATCCTTGTTAACATGTTTCTGATGGGAGGTGGAGAAGATGCTTTTTCAAACTCTTCAAGAGAGCTCTTTCATTCACTCAAGCGTGGGGACTGAGCCTCATATGACTACAGCACCAGGCAAACAGACTGGCCCAAAGCCTCTGGGAGGTGTTTTGACAAAATTTCTCATCAACAGAATGCTTCAGCTGGTTCATCACAGCTGAAATCCCTGGTGGAAGCACAGGGAAAATGTCAATAGTCAGATTTCTGACTTTCCAAGAGTCACCAGTTACGTATGAGGGAAGAAAAGGAGAAGCCCAGACCAGCCTTCTGCAAGAAAATCCCACTCTAAAGACTTCCTGACCTCCTGTACCATTTGAGCTTAGGTATTCAGAAGGCACATTTCAAAACACTAGGAGCTATTTCAGAATTAAATTCTAATTGGGATTTTTTCATTCACTACTGCCTTTTTCCCTGACCTTAGGGAAATAATTTAATTCCCCTTGCATTAGTTTTCCCTAAAAATAAAAGAGCAATGATTTTCTGTCGTACCAACCTCTAAGTGACAACATAATTTTTAGCTGATTGGTGTTTGTCAAAAGCATTGAAACTTGTCAAGAAAAATGCCAACCCCTGCTAGTGTGCTGAGGGACACAGAAGAAGAATGTTGAAGTCATAGAAGCCTTCCCTTAGTAGAAAGTTCCTGGCTTTACACAAACAAATATTTTCCTGTCAGCATTTACCACCAACTATATGAATCATTAACATTGCATTTTCATGGTAAGCCCTTTAAAAATAAACTCAACATCTCCAGTGAAAAGTATTTCCATGGGATTTCAAAATGCCCAAGAGCATGGTCTGGCACACCAGATTCAGATACACTCTACTGCAGTGTGCAGAGATAATGGAAGAAAAGTGAGAAACATATTTTGTGCTGAATAGCAAAAAGAGCTGTTAAAAATTAATTTCAGTGTTACAACTAAGAGGTACTCTGTGGGAGAAGGTGCTTCTTCTACTTTGGCCAATAGGACCATAAGAACAGCTACACTGGTTCACATCTGATGTTCATATGGTCCATCCCCTCAGCAATGCTATTCACAATGCTTAAGACAGCCATACATAAATTTCTCCCATTGTGTTATCCCTTGTTTACTGCACAATCTTCTCAGAAAAGGTGAAAACCTATGCTTTTGCAAAATACTTACAGATAGATCTCTTGCTGAACCCCCAAACCAGCCGCATTTACCAAAACCATGCACACACAAAATTGGAAGCCATCTATTTCAGAAGAAGTGAATACCATCATCTTCATTGTCAAAGCAATAATTTTTAAGTTGGGTACAATGATTATGTTTTACTGCCTTATGTGAAAATGCCTATTCTTACTGTAGTAGTCCTTGGCAGTGTGATGTTTTGGTAGTATGAGTAGTGCTGTGCTCCAATGGGTTGGATTAACAAGATTCCATTCCAGAAAGAGTGGGACTTCAGTAAAGCTGGTAATATTCCCCAGTTTTCCTCTTCCTCTGACCTCTTCCTCCCGTCTCGTGCTTCAGATATGGCATTCCCACAGCACTACATGACTTCCCAGACTACTAAACCAAACAGATTTGGATCTGTGTGCTGGTAGCACCTGTGAGGGTACTTCAGCAAATGGGGCTCATGGTGTTTCACTTTGCTGCCAGCAGATGTGCAGTACAGCAGCGTGATATAGGCTGGCTGTACCAGAGAATATCTCCCTGATTTCAAGCATCCCTCAGCACAGATTTCAAATTCTGTATTCTATAGAGATGCAAAGGACCCATCTATTTGTTCTCTGTCCATTTCCTCAGAACTGGTGTGAAGTAGCTGTGTAACAGTGTGCACTCCCTTTAACTACTGACAGCTAACATATTAAATTAATTTCTCAAATAATTCCCTGAAGCGCACGGGTCCCCTCTAAAAGTTCAGCTTTGGCTCCAGAGGATACTAAATAACATCTAACCCAGGCCACTTAGCAATAATCCCTGTCATTGTTCTTCCCAGGGAATTGAGATAAGACCCAGGTTCAGGATATGGAGATGCTAAAAGTTGTGTAGCATTGTGCACAGGAAAGAGAACACAAAGACTTTCTCCATCCTTATTTAATCCTTACTAATGTAGAATCTCTTCATATGTTTAGACTTTGATGTATGCTTTGGGGTACACCATAGAACACAACTCCCTTGGAGGGGAACTGCTTTCACTTCAGGTTTCCTCTCAAACAGTGAAAATTCCTCACCTAGGCTCTGAGAGACAGTTTTGTACTATTGATTGCATTTATTTAAATGAGCAACAAGCAACCTGTCAACACCCACATGGCAAGTTTTCTTCTCTTTTCACTTTAAGTATGCTAGATTATTTAAAAACAAAAGCTTACCAAATGACTCAGGGGAAATTAAAAAAGCTAAATATCAAGGCAAAGTGTTTTTCATATCTGAAGGGACAGAAATAATGCATCTCAACCCCAAGAAAAACAGTACAACAAAAATGTTTAATTGATCACACAAACCACAAGACATTAAATCCTGCTGTCCAGTATGTAGCTTTTGCAACAAACTGAAAATATTTTAATCTCATTCACCCTTTCCATGTTCCTGTAATTTAAAATAAATAAATATAAGACTATGGAGATTATCCAAAACAGGCATGAATAGCATTTAGTTAAGATTCAATAATTTTTCAGGGTTTTTTAATCTCAAGTTGTAGCAGTTCCAGACGTCTAGAAATTGGCTGTATTTTATCCTAGAAAGACCAAAGAGGGTAAATTAATATGTTGCTCTTTCACAGAAGCTCTCCCAGTTACCTTATCCGGGCAAATTGACAGAGACTTCCAAGTTCTTGATGGTTTGGAGTTTCATTGCAGAAAATATGACACAGTGATGGATACCATCAAGCCACAAAATATGTCATGCTCTAATGTGAGGTCATCAGAACTGTCATGAGATCTGGGCCTCTTCTCTGCTTTGCTATTCATCTGCCTGTTGTGCTCACTGCTGCCCTGGACTATGCTCTCTCCTCCCATCCCTCTTTTCCCCGTGTTCCCTAAACTGAAAGCTCTGGAGCATTGGCTCTCTCTCAGCATGTGAACCAGAGCACAGGCAGCAGACCTTCAGTTACAACTGAGAGCTCTCAGTACTGCTGATAACTAGTACAGATTCAATTAAACAGACCAGACACTTGCTCTAATTTCAGTTACCCACCTGTGCAGATGGACAGTTGCTCAAAAGGAAACCCCAGTGTCAGCCTGATAAAGTACAACAAATACTCTGTCCAACAATTACTTTGGAGAGGGTTCATTGGCCATGCTGATGCTTCCAGGACTAACTGTTTTCTTCCTTTCCTTCCTTTTCCTAGTGAAAAAAATCCCGCTGACATTATTTTCTTGCTTTTCTAACAAGCTTGTTCTGAAGGATCTCAGCACCAAATCCTTGTAAGCAAACTGAATGCACAGAATAATCCAACTTCCATGCAAAGATAGACAAAGACAGTAGTATCTCACTCTCACTCTTGTGGTATTACAGAAAACTACAAGGCACAGCCAAGACAAGCTACGCTACAGGAGACAGACTTGCAGCACTCTGAGGGTGCTGCATTTTTCTGGCTTATCCTGTTCTTGGCTTGAAACATCTGGTACCAACAGAAAGGAATTGCATATTTTCTCTCTGTTAATTGTGAAGTACCTGACTGATTGCTTATGACTGGCAAGTGTCTGATAACAGGAGATGGTAGCATGGCAGTTGGATGGGTTAAGAAGGATGAGACAGGAAAACCAATTATGGGATTCTTCATTTAAACATTTATGCATATCGACTGAGGGATGTCTATGAGCCAACTGTTATTGTCATTACTATCAGTGTTTTCATTACCATAGCTGTTCTGAGACCTAGTCACAAATCAGTTTCTCACTGGGAGAATGGAGCTCAATGACACTTTTTCTCAGCTGCCTGAAATCTCTTTTTCACCAGGGTATTGCAGCTGTGCCATTATCCTGAGGGAGCCAAGAGCACAGCAGAGATGTTCTTTGGAAAACTCCATGTCAGCTCTGTGATCTCTGAGCCTCTACAACTGACACTAAACAGGAAAAGCTCCAAGGAAGCCTGATGATGAAAACAAATGGCTTGGTCATATCATGGGTTGGTGTTTCTGGGATCCCAGAAACCATTTAGTCCCTGTGGGGGCCAAATCAGCTCTCAGCAGTCTCCGAGCTGGAGATGGACAATGTTATTTATATTAATTTATATAATACTACTCCTTCCACCACTGCATCAGAAAGATGAACCAACAAAAGGGACCAACAAAAGTCATTTTACAAAGGACAGATAAGGTCCCAAAGGAAAGGTTCATTCAAATCCAATGTCCTATAGCTGGTGTTTATTGGAAAAAAGTTTCAATATCAAGATGAAGAGCAAACAAAGTCAGGAAAGAAGCTGATGAAAGTAACTACTCTGACTTTCAAGCACCCATAATTGAACTGCAACAGGAAAGTGATATTGATTGAAAATCCAAAGTAAAGCAGAGTGGCACACTTTCAGACCCGGCAGACAGAGGAAAAAAGTAAACAAGTAGTCTGAAAGGTGCCATTTTTTTAGCAATGTGAATTAGATGTTAAAATGTCAATTCATTTTTCATAGCCCAAAATATTATTTATAGCATAGATAAAACTTCTAATTTCCAATAAACCATTCTGAAATTAATATTTTGTACTAAATCCTACTCAAGTTGCTCAAGCATATCATTGTATCGAAGTCATTAGGACTGTACAAATGAGTAATGGCAGCAGGAGCTGGCCATTTATTGGTATGACTTTGAAATGGCTGCCTTACTCAAGCATGTCTATAAAACACTTTTGCCACACTATCACGTATTCCATTTACTTCCCTTTTAAGAGAGAGGGGAAAAGGTTATTCTAGAAATACTTTAGAGTAATAAAATCTTTATTGCTACAGTTTTTTTGTATCTCTTATAGCAGTGAAGCCTGTTGATTTAGTTATGTCCACAGTTCTGGGAGTGATAAAAAGTCAGTGCTTATACATTTTGCACACCTCTAAATATTACTTTAGCTGGAGCGTCTACAACTGTGGGGTGTGTGTGCACAGTTTTATATAGTTTTATAGCTATTTTTATATAGCTCACAGGTTGACATGAATGAAAAAACACATGCTGGGTATATCATGGCCTCACAGTCCCTCCTTCCAGTGGGACAGCAAGTGCTTGTGGGTATGAAAGCTTGCAGGTCAACAAATCTAAACAGGGACTGAATTGAAACTGTTACTGCAAATGAAAGACATGAAAGATTGAGAAAGGATATCTACCAGGAGCAGGGACCAATATAAACACATACAAGTCTGGGTTTTTTCCAAATCTACATGAGCAACACTGACACTTTCAAAGCATTATTAATATGTAAATATCCTACTGAATATTTGGGACGGCATCCTCTTGTATTCAATTCCAAACATGCACTACTGTCCAGTTTATCTATTTACTGTGCAATGAGCCAAATAAATATCTCTGCCATCCCAGCTTTTTATTCATTGGAGCAATAATATGCACTGCTATGGAAGAAGCACTACATTCCTTCTACCACTCCTGTCTTCCACTGCTGCTGGCACAGGGGTGACTAAAGAAACCAAATCCCTCCCTGCAAAACCAAACCAAACCAAACCAAACCAAACCAAACCAAACCAAACCAAACCAAACCAAACCAAACCAAACCAAACCAATCAACCATGAAAAAAAAAAAATTCCACCACTACTGTGCTCAGTTATCTGAGCCACTATTGTTGTGAGAAGTGAGAAATTTCCTATTCTGTTTTGTTCATCAACAAACCTGTCAGCTAAATAGTGATCATGTTACGTTCCCTGGCAGTAGCACAAGAGAAACAGAGGAACCTTGGTGCAATTTTCTAAGTCTGAGGTTGCAGTACTGGCATTTATAAAAACCATTGTGTAACATAAATGGAACAAATTTGCTCCGGAAGTCATAGAGGGAAAAAATATGGAATGTTATTCTGCCGTTTTGACAATTGGTTTTCTTCTATAACTTCACTTTGAAAGAGAAGCCAACATAATTTGGAATATCTGCTTTCTCAGTCGACACCAGTCTGTTGAATAGCAGAATGAGAAATATCTCAGTGTTTATTTAATTATTTAGGGCATAATATGCTATTTTATTTGACAATCTGTTTGCTCTGTGGATAAACTGTAATGCTGAGTAATTTTTCCTTATGAAGGAACAAGATTATCTTCTCATTAAACAGCCTCATTGGCCCAAAAGGAGCCTCACTCTACAAATAGAAGCTATTGCTATGACAAGAATGAAGCAGAGATGCCTGGAACTTAAAGAAAATTCAAGAGATAACTCAGTCCCTGAAGTGAGTGAGAAGAAGGAAATCTCTGGGGACTTGGAGCAGCAGTGCTGCCTATATGTCGAGAGGGAGTCAGGCTGCCAGGTAGATACTGAGTTGAAGATCAGCTTTCCCCACTTGGCTGCTTGATTTGGTTTGAACTTGAGAAAAGGGCAAGAAGGAGGACCCAGAAAACTACTGGCCAGCCAGCCTCACCTCCATCCCTGGCAAGGTGATGGAACAGATAATTTTGGGGGTCATCAAGAGCCCTCAGCTCTTGAATTCACCAAGGGGAAATCATGCTTGACTTATCTCATAGCCCTTGTGATGGCATGGCAGGATGGGCTGATGAGGGGAGAGCAGTGAATGTTGTGTCCCTTTCCTTCAGCAAGGCTTTTGGCACTGTCCCATTGCATCCTCCCAGATAAGCTCGGGAAGTATGGGCTAGATGAATGGACAGTGAGGTGGATCAAGAACTGGATAAATGGCAGAGCTCAGAGGGTCATGACCAGTGGAGTAGAATCCAGTTGGAGGCCTTTAGTCAGTGGCTTTCCCCAGGGACCAGTACTGGATCCAGACTTAGCTACTTGTTTAACAAGGATCTGGACAAAGGGAAAGAATATATCCTGAGCAAGTTACCATCCTGTGTAACCTGCTCTGGGTGACCCTGCCTTGGAAGTGGAGCAGGACCAGATGATCTCCAGAGGTCCCTTCCAAACCTAACAATTCTGTGATTATGTGTGATTCTGTGGCTGGCTAAATTGACCTACAGACCCCAGGGTGACACTGGTTGAATTATGATAGTGTCCCATGGGAACAGACTCAACAAGCCTGGGGCTTCTATACCAGTTTGATGCAGAATCCTAGAGAGATATGGAAGGTTCATCTTTTCTAACTTGATTCCATCTGATGTGTACCTTCAGAGAGAAATGCTCTGGAGCTTGTGGAATAATTATCTAAGTGAGGACAGAAGGCATTTCAGGATGCCTTGATTTTGCTGCATTCTGCATGGTGATAATAACAAGCTCTAAGCTATCAAACATTTCCATTTTAATATGGCCAAATGGCTTCACAGAGCTCTGTCTCCATCATTTTACAGATGAAAAGGCACAGAGAAGTATTTTGCTTGAGGCTATATCAGAAAACAGCAATATATCTGAAACTAATACCTATCTCCCCAACATTCTATCTAATGCTCTAAACTACTGTTTTAACCTAAAGATAAAAAAACATGGATAATAAACTTTCTCATGCCACCATTAGCATAGTTTACATCACTCAGAAAACAATAATGATAAGAGATCATTTTTATGACTGACTGTTCTGGATAGCCTACAATTTTATCTTAACAGTGCTATGTCAAATGGTAAATTGAGTGTCTTAGGAGCTGATGGACATATGAAAGTTAGACCTTGTGTCCTGGCCTAGATGAAAGGATCAAATGAAAGAGCCACCTCATCCATTTTCTGTCTCTGATAGTGGCCGAAATGTTTATGGAGGAAGGGAGCAGACATTTATCAACATTTCTCTAGAATATTCTCCGAAGATCCAAAAGTCTGCAAATGAAGAACTTCCTGAGACAAAAGATGTGATTTTTATTTGATGGACCAATGGCAAGGAGTGCCACAGTTTACCCTTCAGAGGCTAACATCCCACTGTTCTGCAGAGATTCAGTAAAATATCACAGGCTTTTTTCCCATATGCTTTTCTTAGGAATGTGACTACTGTGATGGGCTGACAGAGCATTTTTAAAGCAAATAACTCTGACATCTACGGCAGAATAATTCAGTATCTCTGCCCATTTTACCTTCTGTCTTCTCTGCCACCATGGATTCTTTCTGGTGTCAAATAACTTCCTGTCCACACTGACATTGACACCAGAAAGAATCCATGGTGGCAGAGAAGACAGAAAGTTAAATCAGCAGAGATACTGAATTATCATACATCAATTCATCAGACACAGTCTGGCATGGTGCAACTGACTTTCAATGGAAGAAAATTTGAAGTAATTACAGATGTAGTGTTCTGTGTCCTGTTGACAGGCCTGAAAGTGCAAATATTTCTGTAGAGATCTTAAAAATGGCCTGGTCTCTCTGCCCCAGCAGAAGCACACACATTTCATTTGCCTTTTAAATCACAGATTTTAGATATTTAAAGGTTTTTTTAGGGTGAAATTTCAAAAACTTTTCCAAAAAGGGCATCTGGTGGGCCCACAGGGTCTTTTGAGCCCTTCAGCTGTGTTTAGGACTGTGACACTGCAATGGCATTTGGAATCAAGCAGAATGCCAGGGTCAGGCTCGAGAATAAGGCTAACACAGTTTTTTGCATAGTCTAGTGTGCCTGGACTGATAAGAGTATTTGGGCAAATACCCAACCCTGAGTTAGTCCCACCACCTTTGTAGGACATTTCTCCAAACAGAGCAACCACCCCAGGGTCTTTGACTGGCAATTTATGCACCATGGCCTAACTAAGCACTGGTCTAGATTAAAAGCAAAACTTGTTTTTCAGGATCTCATGGAGGTTTTCCAGGCCCCAGTTTATCTGTCTGCACTGAAGTGTCAAAACAATGTGATGTGGCATGCTTTAGTATGGAAAGGATTTCTAAGCATGCAATCCCATTGGTCATAATTAGCAATATAATGTCTAATAATCCTTAGTCAAAAGAGGTCTTCAGTTACCTGATTTTCATCCAAAACCTGTTGATTAGCAATCCCCTGTAGCTGGGCCACAACACTCTACTGAAGCACTGAAGAGAAACTTGGCCTGAATGTAATCATTTGATTAGCATTCACCCAGGCAAAACATCCACTTCTGTGGAGAGCAAGCATATTTCTAACTTTGCTGGCTTTTGACAAGGAGCAGGTGTATGAAGCATGGGAAATGTATACAGTACAGAATGTTTTTAGACTAAGCACATGGAAAAATGCATTTTGCCTAGACAACAGAGACACTCCCTTGTACATCAGTAAAGTATCACTGAGCTGTCATCTGCTGTGCTCTCAGATGGGTGAGAGATGATGCACACAGAGAAATGAAGAAAAGTAAAGGGGAATGAAATGCACTTAAAAAATAACTACAGATATATTTTCTAAAATTAATCACAGGATTATTGTTGCTGCAATGTTGCATTTTTTCATGTAAAGGAAGCAGCCAGCAAGCTTAAGTTGAATATTTAAGAAAATATAAATCAACAGAACAGCTAGCGATGTGTTGATTTTGTTCCTGTCCCTTCTCTACTGAAACCCAAGGAACTTCTTGAAGTGCATTGCCTGAATTAGTAGCAGCTAGTCTCAGTAACCACAGATGCTCATAAACCCCTGGAAGATGACACACATTTCAGGAGAAGTTGGATCAGCACACACATATAAAGGGCATGGGACAGTGAAGTAATGCATGCCAAGAGAAGAAAAAAAATCCCTTTCAGTTTGTAAAACACAGAAATGCTCTTTTCTGCTTCAGATTACACTGACAGCTTCTCTTTGATGGGTCTTGCTGTGACTGTTGACCCCTGTACATCTCTCTGAGTTGTATCAAAGAAGATGTGTCTAATTTTCTGCGTGCTTCAACAGCTGTATTTCCTAGCCAGCCTTAGAGTAACTTACTTTGATCTCTCACTACCTACTTTAAGCCAACTTTTTATGGCATGCAGCATAATTATTCCCACCTCCCAAATGATTATTGCCTTCTATTTATGACATATTAACATCTGTTGGAAATATTTGGAGAAAATAAGAGCACAGTTAGAGGTTGAATGAAAGTTTCCACCTTCTGCCACCTATCTCTGGCTCACAACTTTTAGACCCCTATTTTACATCCCTTTGGGAACTTCAAATAAATCTCTGAAACCATGAGACAAGGCTAAAAATGCACTCATCAACTCAACATGCAAGAAACTACTTCCACTACTGACAGTATCTACTTCTATGAGTATAAATTTTTGTTTCTTCCACCACTCCTATCTGATGAGTTAGGAGGGAATTTCTTACTGTTAATCTTCCTCAGCTGATGTCTGTGAGGAAGCACAGCCCCTGAAGCTGCTGTGTGAGAAACTGATATGCTGCACTGTCAGCAGATTACAGGACAGGAGCTTTCTTGTTTGTCAGTTCTGAGTCCCTTCTGGCAACAAAAGGAGGTGACAGCAATCACTAGGAAAGGAAGGAAGATTAATGGTGTGTATAACAAGGTAGAAATAAGAAATAATCATACTCTGCAGGAAGGAACTTCCTGGAGGGAATGGCTCAAGAGAGGAGGATGTAGGAGCCAGTAACATCTGTAACTGGTCATTTAGCCAGCTCATGCCTGATAAACCCCATGCAACCCCCTGATGATAGTTATCTTCTGATTCAAATGAAGGGAACAGATACAATACACATCCATGAGGCATCTATTAACTCTCCAATGTTCATGAAGGTTCAGATCAGTCCTAATGGACACAGAATGGAGAAATTA
This sequence comes from Oenanthe melanoleuca, assembly GCF_029582105.1. Classification (NCBI taxonomy): domain Eukaryota; kingdom Metazoa; phylum Chordata; class Aves; order Passeriformes; family Muscicapidae; genus Oenanthe; species Oenanthe melanoleuca. The sequence continues at coordinate 34,082 of NW_026612663.1, forward strand.
ATATTAATTCACATTAACTGACAAATAAAACTCTTAAAAAAGAAACTTTGTTGCCTAGGGTAAGATTCAGTTCACTAGCTCTATGGACTATGTGGATGCTTTGTAGAATTATTGTCCAGTGGGCTTCCTACCCTTTGCTTGCAGAGATAAACACATAACATGGACACAAGGGCATTAGAAAGGGAGGTCAGATGGCAAAGGCATAAAGGAGAAATATGTGCAGAAACAGTCACTGCATTGTACCAGGTGCTAACAGGAAAACAACTTTTATCAATAGGATTTGATGAAAGATGATGAAATTTACAGAAGAGCTTCTAATTCAGTAGACAACTGTATTAAGAGTTACATGTCTTTCCCAGTAACCTTCTGTGAAAAAGCATAAGTTTCAAAAAGACTATATGTGGTTGCTTAGAGTTAAATAATGTTCTGGACACTGGTGAATTACATGTCTGTGCCATTAAGTTCTTAGGTGCTGCTCAGTAACTTTCCTAACAAAGATTTGTGTGAGTTGTTTTAACATTTTCTGGTCATTCAGCGTGACATTTGGTAATTCAGTCCCTAGAAATGCTGACATCTTCTTTCTACAACTAAGAACAATGAATCTGTGCCCTGAAACAATAAATTTATATAAACTAAAAGGGGAAAAACTGAAAGAAGATTGTCCCAGAAGTTAAGAAAGGTCTGTAACAATTAATTTTCATTGCCATAACTCACGTCTTGGAGGGTAAAAAGAGAATTATGGAGAATGGCAATGTGGATTGGATGTGGGGCAAATAGTCATGGCACTTAGTGGGAAGTGCAAGTTAGGTCCTTTTCTATACTTTTCACCTCCTACCCCTCCCTTTAGTAAAATCTAGTGATGCATCATGTAAGGTAGAAGAGAGTAGAGCTCCAGAAACGAGAGAAAAGTGTGCCCTAAATTCAGCTTTTTTGGGCTATATGGATAACTGGTGAAGATGTAGTCCTGACATTTGAGAGATCAGGAATCACACTTGCACCAGCTTTTCAGGTCTAATCACAGACCTGATGCTGAGAATATGAAGAGGGGCAACCATGTGCTCTCAAATCCTGTGAAAACACAGCCACTCATGGAAGGTGTTGCCTCTATAGCCCTGATTAAAATTTGGTTTGTGGAGGAGATTTCAATGGATGGAAATTGATGAATCTTTTTTTTTTTTTCCCCCATAGATGTAAAATCAACACTAAGATTTGAAATACCCAAGATCTGTGTAATTATTACTATCGATTTCAAAGAGCCCACCAGTTTTCCCTTCATTCCTGGCTTTGAAACAATATGTTTGAAACTTTGAAAAAAAACATCAGAAAAGGTGCTAAAATTTGCAAGCACAGTACATAATTTTTCATATGTACATAGGGGAAATATTGCAGCTGTGTCCTTTATATTTGCTTACAACAAACCTTCTTAAGAATGAACTCTCAGTACAAAATTTTTTTTTGCTCTGAGTTAAATACTTATCATCTCAACACCTCATTCTGTTATTTTGCTTCTGGTGGTATCTTTGATTAAATTCTCAGGTTAATTTATAGTAATGACACAGCAAACCTGGCAGCCATAATCCCTTGAGTAGTTCAATATGTTTATGAGGGTTGAAGGATGTTAAATGTGGCAGTTTAAATGCTAAGCTAAGTAATCAGTTCATTAGGAATTTGCTCAATGTGTTTGTCATCTGCAGCTGAAGCATGCAGAACCAGACTCTGATAATTCACCAGACAGTTTAATGTATGAACAAGGTAAACTCCTCAAAGATTGATTGACAATCCCTGGAATTTTGTTAGCAGAGATAAGTGCATGTTCACACCTACACCCGTGGATAACTTACCCACTTCCAGCACAGAGGAACTGTGAAACAAATGTATTTGGCAGTCAGGTCTGGTGTGCACAGCTCCACCTGCAAGATCCTGACCCAAGACAGCCTCAGCCAGCAAAACCAGGCTTCAGGGAGTTGAGAAGAAACAAGGACAGCTGCATCCCAGCCATGGAAATCATTTGGCTGCCACAGGGACTATGCCACACCTGTGTGTCATACTGTCAGACTGAAATACCCCTGGCTCTATGGTGGCCTGTCTTTCTGTCTTGAGGAACTACATTCCCCATTGCAGAAAAATCCTGCTGCCTTCTTGAAGCTGTTTCAGCTTCTTGAAACTAAACTTATGCTGTTGCATTCCTCTTCTACCCATTTTGCAGCCTGAATGTTGGGTTTTTTTTGGTTTTTTTTCCCTGTATACATAATTCCTCTTATTGACCCTTATCTCACTCTTCACAGAAAACTTTATTTCTGCTAATGTTAAAAAACAGCCACAACCATCAATAATTTAACAAAGCTCAGAAACAAATGACTCAAATTTCACCAAAACAATGATGCTAATATTTTTTTCTGACTGAACTTATACCTCTAAATATTTCTAACTCCTAAGATGCATGGAATATAGCAATTTAGGGATAGTTCAAATCCCTGGTTAAGTGTCTCATTTGATAGTTTGCAGATGCACCATACACCCACAATATGACAAATGCCTTTGGCTAGACAGCCAGAGAAATTTGCTTAGATCAGTTATAATTTGAAGAAAATGGCCAAAAAAGGCTGAACCACCCCAGACTCCATAGCTTCCTGAACATCTACCTCTTTCTTTCAGCAAAGGAAGATGCCTCTATCAAAGTAATGAATTATAGACTCTTCCTGTCAGTACCTGAGATATCTGTGAGGATAAACCTGAAGCAGGACCTCCTCCTCCAGTAGTCCATTAGCATTCACTCAGTTCCTTGCTAGCATCCTATTAAATGCAGAAGCAATTCATGAAACCCCGAATATTTCACTGATCAAAAATCTCCCGAGGCTCTGCTTCTGCAACAAAAATTTATGTAAGGAGACAAAGGGGGGCAGAGGAGAAACAGCATGGAAAAACCCTGCATCATGGCTCAGCATGATAAACAAACCCGTGAAGGAAGGGTGCACTGTGGGGAGAGGGAGGGGAGAAGTGATTATGTGGCAAAGAATAATCTTCCTCCCCAAAATGCCTCTGGGAAGGAGGAAGCAAGAAAACATGAGAATTCTGCCAGTGCACACAATGACCCTTCAGAGCACTGTGGGGAACCTGCTGATGAAGAGCTGCTCTCTAATGCCTTCTGCCAACTCACTATTTGCCAAATCCCATTAGCTTCTAATCACTTACAGACAGTTGCTGGGCCTGAATCTGCTCACTCTTTTCCTGGTGTAAAGTCGGGCTGTGGAAGCTCTCCTGGTGCATGTTAAAGGACTGTGTCTATCTTCATGATCCACAGAGAAATAGAACCACTGACTGACCTGCCTTGGTGGCTGCCTTGGAAAAATCCAGGAGGAGAAGCTGTGTGGCACAGTGGGCATGTGGACCTGCATGACATTGTTATAAGTGTTATCCTTGCAGGAAGAGAGACTACACACTTAGGATGTTCCCAGTGGTGCTCTGGGAAAAAAGTAGGTAATCAGAGACACAATTACTTTTCTGACAGCTCAGGGAAGAGAAACTACTTACTGAAGGCTATATTAACATTCATCTTGCTCCAGTTTCTTCCATAATTCTGCCCCATGAACAGTTATCCTTTGTTATTAGTTCACTGAATTTTGCAGTGTACTACAAACAAGGTCTGGCTGCCTGTCAGAGGCAACCCCAGTTTTCTGAAAGATGCTTTAGGACACAGCAAGCACAAAGACAGAAAGAAGTCCTTAGTAGGTGCTAGTCACACAGACAAAGCACCAAGTAAAGCTTAACCTGGGTCTGAGCAAAGTGTGCCAATCTCTGTCAGACCAGCTATTCATCATCTCCACTTTCTTCCACCATTGAGTTATGGCAATACCTGGGGAGAGGGAATTGCTTTCTGACCCTCCCTGCACACCTTCAGCAGCAGAAGCCATCAGCTGACACCCTGAAGCACAGTGGCTGATTGCATTTTGCATGCATAATGGTGGCTGTTATAATTGGCAAGAACAACAGTTGTTGCAGTTCAACAAATGTGTCTTAATCATTTTATGCTTATGTAACACACCATATACAAGTACTAATGCAATCAAGTGCACTCTACTGACTGCAGAAATACTGCCTGCAGTCTCCTTTTACTCAATAAACTTGTTACTGAATCTAAAGATCTGGGTAAAAAACACTTTGCAGAAAATGGGTGATTTGAGGCTATTGGTCCTATGTTGAGATGTTTCATAGGTAAAGTGATTGTGGATTTAGACTCTAGCTTAAGAAAAGTAAAACAAAATTCATCCTATGTCTCTGCTCTCTTTTGCCACTGGGCCCTCAGGATTACTTGCACTTATTTCTATCTTAGTATTCTGAATTTAGAATCTCGTATGTAAGAGCAAATAAAGCCTGTATGCAGCAATAATCTCATCTACTCTGGATAAAAAAAGAAAGGGAAAAAAACCAGCAGCTATGTGTGTAGATATGGAGATTTTGCTTCTCATGCTCATAAATTAATTATGCCAGTACTCCCTTTAGCACTGAAGAGAACAGCTACAGACTGCAGTACAGCTGTACTGCTGAATTCCCTCATCCTTCCAACAGGGTAGATTCATCTTGGCTACCTACTGAGAGAATCTTGTGGCCCCTGCTAACAGCTGAGTGATCATCTGGGAGAGTGCACAAGCCAAATCCTCTGCAGGTCCCTTTCCAGCTATGTAACAGTGTGAACAAATAGATCTGGCTGCCCAGGGACCTTTCTGGCACTCTTTAAAATCCTAAACTATAGTAATCTCAGTGCTGCTGGACCAAATTTACATCTATAATGTTTTGGATTAGTGATTGATAGCAAACTAAAAATAAAGGTTACTTTTAAAATAGACATTCATATATAGCCATACACATGCATCCAGTTTCCAGCTGGAATTAGATTGGCTCCTGGGGAGCTGTTCTTCTATAGACTTAGAAGTAGCACTAAAAGATACACTCTTTTGTCAGTGAACATGTCATTTCATCTTAATGTGAAGCAGGAGAACAACAAATTCACTCAGATGGGGAGACAAGTATTTCCCAAAGTGTCCCTGGAAACTAATTTCTAACTTGGAACTGTCTGGGGGGTTTAACAGCCCTTAAGCATCTTTCACATTTAAAAATTATTGCAAGAGAAGACTTGAAATGAAGATATCATTCATTCATTCCTGAAAAAGGCAAATATTACCTTGACTTTTTGGTAGAGCATGAGGCACAGCTCAGGTAAAGTTTGCAGAAGCATGCCTGGTTCTTCTCCTAACCAGCCTTTGACTAGAGGAGTTTTGTTTTTCTCAGTTCTTGGTTCCAATTCTTCTCCACATGAAACTACACCATTTAATTGAAAAAAATGTGTTTTTCTATTAATTCTTTGGTGACTTGGACATCCAGACATCCACTGTGCTCTTGACAAGTCGCTTTGCCTAAACATTGCAATGAATATTCCCAAGATTGCAGATTATTTTTTATGACAGGAAAATGAATAATTTTATTTCCTTGCTGCTGGGATCAAACAGCCAAATAACTTGTGGCTTTACAATACAAATACACCTAAATAAATTACTGTAGGATAAGGAAGACATTCAATACGAAGAAGGTCTTCAGAGGCATTCAGCACCATGACCTTGCCATGTTAGAATTTGAAAGATAGAAGAGGGCATTACACTCCTGCTCTCTCAGCTCCTAGGGCTATTTTTACCCCTGTGCTGGGGGGTCATGGCTTTCTGTAATGGCATGTTATTGACAGATATCAGGAACAAGAAAAACAAGGATATCTTGCACTGGGGGATGGGAAGGTCCAAGAAGCAGAAAACGCACAAGTTTTTTCAATGTCTTGTAGGAGTCAGGGTATGTGTAACTGGCTTTAGTTCCCTTAGAGGAAATAAAGTCTTGGATTTCACAAGTTTGGGAATTATGAATCTATATGTTTCTATAGCAGGAAATGCAGCACAGAAAATAGCAACATCCACAGAAATGCAGAGCAGTCCCTTGATGTTTAAGCATGCATAGCAACAACACATACCATTATGACAGCCAATAAAGAATACTGGGCCCAGATGAATGGGAGATATTTCAGAATTTGTGTGTTACATGTATTAACAGTACAGCCTGGGCCACAGCCAGAATGTTAATTTCACAAAAGTTGATAATTCCAAGGATGAGCAGCTTGGTGAATGGGGGAATCAGGTTTGGTCAGTGTCCTTAACACACTCGTTCTAGATAAAAAAAAAAAAAAAATAATAGAATTTGTAAAGAGAAAAACAGAGCCTTTTGACCTGCCAGCACCTGAATTTTCCTGTTTAATAAATTCTCTTAGACCTGTTTTGGTTACAAAACTGCAAGGATACAATAGACAAGTTAAGAAGAATTGCATAAGTGACAGCTTATCTGAATGAACCTAAACCTCTTGACTGAAGAGATGTCTGGTTTGTGAAAGGCAAAATTTATCTTGCAGAAAAAAAAAGAAAGAAGCAGATGCAAGTATAGAACTGTGAGAAGGGAGAAATAGTGGAAGTTACAGTAATTGAATCTAACAACTTTAACAAAGTACTGGACAAATGAGCTGGAAAACATCCCTTGTTCAAACACTGTAAGGAATAATGGTCCTGTGTTCTCCTGCAGTAGTGGCAGAGTGAAGGGCCAGAACCATTTTCTCTGCAAAACCCATCCTGTAGATGTGTTCTCTGTGCTGTGTGGCACCTCACTATTTATTTCAGGTGGCTGATGCCAACCATGTGTGTTGGTCTGAATGCAGGCTAAGAATCCCTCCCAGTGATGATCCTGTTTTTTCTGGGGACTGAATCCATGACAAACCATCTGCACATCATAGGCCTCATTTTCCCCACCTGTGAAAAATTAGCAAACTCTTTCATTTGTCAAATTGTCAGTGTGAAAATCAGTCAAGACAGAGCAGAAAACCTTAGTCCTCAGATGAATAGTTTTTCACCTAGCTAATCTGCCCAATTTCTCTGGAATTAGATGTTTAATTATTAACTAAGACTGTAATATTTACACAGTATTTTGGAAGACATCTTAGTGATACTATAAGACTCAACACTGATTTTTTTTTTTCCTAAGAAGTATGACTTTTATGAACCAGAAGACAGATAATAGTTAATCATTATGGTAGTAGAGATTCTGCATCACTGTCTTGTGGGCTCCATTCAAAAGAAAATATGAAGATGAAAGAGAGTGCTGCCATCTGAGGTTTTGCCTGACATGGTTTGAAAATAGAGTTCAATTCTGTGATGACAATCTGGTATGCTGAACATTGCTTTACAACCCAAACATTGCAAAGAAGCCAAAATGTTAAAAGTATTTACAGAGTCAAAATGAAAGCAGTCATAATAACTAGAAATATTGAAACACAAGCAAACTTGATCATCTAGAAATTTTGGTCCTTTGACATCTTTAAAGCTTAATCTGATATGCCTTTTTACATATTACCTCAAACTTGATTTTTTCATCTTTTAAAAAAGGTACAAAACAATAACTATTGGGATAACTTCTACAGTTCTTTTTTTACTTGACTGTGAGTGCTGTATGTGGCTAAGGTAGCAATTCAATTAGGAATCCAGGAAGCATTGTTTCATTATTATAATTGCTCTTATTGTGGCTCAACCTAAAAACTTCCAGGAAGACCAAGATGTCAGTGCTAGAGTCCATCCAAACATCTAAACACACCTCTACGGATGCTTCTAATCTAAATAGGCAAAATACTGGGAGGAAAACAGAAATATTAAACCCCATTTTGAATGTGAAGAGCAGGAAGCATCAAGGGGTAACAACATGCCAAGGCTACTCAAGAACTCAGTGGCAGAGTCAGGGATCAGATTTTGATTCTCTGAGAGCATATTCAGTGTGAAAACACCCTTGGCCTCTGGAGAGTTATGACATAAAGAAGTTATTCTGTGTGATCAAAAAGGGAAAACAGAGGCTGTGTCTGTATGCTACTCCAGATCCAGGATTAGTTTCTTACAGTAATGAGATGGATAAGTAATTCCACAGGATTTCACCAAGGTAATCAAGTCCACACACTGCATCTTACAGCCTCAAGACAGTGATGGAGCCAAAGCCTTTGCTGTTATCAATGCACATAGATAAACAGCAAGAAAGTAGTCTGAAAAGTACCTTAGAGCTGCCACAATTTTTCCTGAAGCATGCCCTGGCCAGAAGTGCATTTCAGGCAGCAGGGGTATTAGAATCCTTCCTGGTAGGAAGCTGCCAATGATGCTGGTGTGTATGTGCCCTTGGAGTGCCCAGGCTGTCAGCTGCACCAGCTGCTGCTTCATTCATTATACATGAGGAGTCACAGGCAGCATGAAGCACTGAAATTAATCCTGACAGAGTCATGAATAAAATGTAAATATGTCTTGAGAAGGAAACATTTGCAAGAGATTTTTTTTTTTTAAAAAAAGAAAAATAAAGGAGAGAGAAAGAAGAAAGAGAGAAATGAAAGAGAGAGAGAAAGAGAGAGAAAGAGAGAGAAAGAGAGAGAAAGAGAGAGAAAGAGAGAAAGAGAGAAAGAGAAAGAGAAAGAGAAAGAGAAAGAGAGAAAGAGAAAGAAGAAAGAAGAAAGAGAAAGAGAAAGAGAAAGAGAAAGAGAAAGAGAAAGAGAAAGAGAAAGAGAAAGAGAAAGAGAAAGAGAAAGAGAAAGAGAAAGAGAAAGAGAAAGAGAAAGAGAAAGAGAAAAGAGAAAGAGAGAAAGAGAAAGAGAAAGAGAAAAAAAGAGGGGGAAACTGATAAATTGTAGGAATGTAGAAGAATGAAGCAATATCATCAGCAGGGTGAACACCTGGGTCTTGCCTCATTTCATGCCAAGAGGGAGCCAGCTCCAGGGCTGCTAACACACACCACAGTGTGGCAGCTGCCTGGGAATATAAACATGGCAGCTCAAAAACCAAACCAAACCAAACAACAACCAAAACACCTGCAAACCAAATAGTGTCCACCCTCCCCAGCCCACCCCCCACCTAAAAAAAAAAACAAACCAACAAAAAAAAAAACCCCATGTGTGACTAGGGAGTTTTAAACCCAAATGAGTCGTGGAACTTGCCTTGAGGGCCACAGAACAAGGCTTGTTCTGTGTGTGGATTTGGCAGAAGAGGGAAAAGCTGGCATCCACTTGGCTTTTAGCCATGTCTTCTATTGTCTCAGTGCCTAGCTAAAACTGCTGCCAGCTTGGTTTGGAGCTTTGAGGCAAGCCATCCCCTGTCTGTTTCTGGCTGTGACCTCCAACAGGCAGGTGACTGCATGAGCTCTCCTGGGTCGTTTGCCCAGTAAAACAGACCAATTAAATCACTTTTGGTAGAGCCATGTAGACCATGTGGGAGGCTGTTAGCTTCCTGAGAAGCCCAGGCTACACTGCAAGCAGTCAAATGACTGTTCACATTGCTTGGTAGCCCTCAAGCTTCTTCATCCCACCTGGTCCCAGATTATCTGGTCTCACAACCCATCAAATTATATTAATCTGCTTCACTGGGAAATGAAAAAGAATTATATGATTCTGGAAACTTGATCAAAATGTTGTTCTCTAGATGCAAAGCTTGACTATAGCACTGATCTTTCCCAGCCTCTTCATCCCCTGTGGTTTGAAAACACAGGTCAGATTCTGCTGTCATCTACACCCAGGCAATTCCAACCAGCTTCAGCTGCAGGCAGGACAAAAATCTGCATATGCAGGGCTCATTCTGACATCACCACAATCTGAATGTGCATGTACATGGAGGGCATGGGGGTGGCACACAGCAGCCACTGCTGGCAGCAGTAGTACCTACCCAGCAGGGTGCAGGAGGGAGAAATGAAGAATCATTTTCCCAGTGGAAACTAGAGTGATAATTTTAAGCAGGGAGAATGTAATTACCTGAAATGAAATCGTACATTATACCCATCACACCATTCCACATAAAAATTTAAAGCATGATTTGCAACTGAAGAAGCTGAGGTGAATTTCTGAGTTTTATTAATTTGATTTCAGCCTTTTAGCTCAGTGCTGCTGATGAGAGGAAGATTGACCTGCATGGAGAGGCAGTGTCACCTTCTCCGTGCTCTTACCTGGAGGAAGAAGTTGGGAGTTGTGTTGTGCCTTTTTCTGAAAGGACCTCATCTACAGATCTTCCATCATAGACTTTGTGCTGCTTTCACCCCACACAGCTATTTTATCTATACCTTAATGGATGCATATATGTAACTAAACCACAGTCTCTACGTGGCACTGGATACCTCAAAATCCCTAAGGCTCTTATCCTTTAAATTAATCCCTCCTGAGACACAGTGACAAGCTTAAACCCGAGAACTGAGGCTCAGAAAAACTCAGAGTAGTATTCATCTCATCTAACTTGAGAAGTCTGAAATGTAGGTGTGTGCACCTAAGCAAGGAAATGAGGTTTTTCTGTAAGAGACATTAGACAGAAAGAGGCTGAACTTTTCTCAGTGTCTGGTTTAGGAGGGAATTGATCATTCCCTGGAAATGCCTTCTTGCTTTCTTTGTCTATAAGGGAAGATTAGATAAAAGCCCTGTTATTTATACCTATACAGTCTAAAAAGAAATCAATAGTGGAACAGGGAATTGAAAGCGCATCTCCTAACTCATACACAGATTCCTTGAGTGGACAGCCAAGACTATATTCCTGAAATAACGATAAAAAATCTTCAAAAATATAGTCCTGCAAGTAAAATTGCCTTCAGACCTTTGCAGATATTGTCTCCCATGAGTGAATGGGTAATTCTATGTCATCTCCCACTGCATGTTCAAAGAAACAGTGGGACTTACAGTGTGTTACTGAGGCAGAGGAGCATTGCCTCCAAGGCTTCAGTCAACAAAGTTTGCATATTAAAAAGATAGGACTTAATCACAGAGAACTTCCATCTGACTAAACATGGGAACTGAGCTAGACTGATGAAAGCCTAAGGACTTCTGGGTCACTCTGGCAGTGCTTAACCTCATATGGCAGAGGGAATTATTTTATTTGTAATGCATATCTAATTATGAAATTAACCAACGCAATAGCATAACAGCAACCAAAACCTTGGCACTAATGGCTACAGGAAAATTGCCTACACACATCTTCAGTGTTGTCCTGGTTTGAGACAATTTAAAGGAGAATACTAGGCAATATTTTGGGATACCCATGGCAAGCATGGGGAAGGAAAACCTAACCTTCTAATACATCCAATAAAGTAACTGAGAAGACAACACCAGTCTCTTTATTGAGGAGTAGGATGGGACAATAAAAAAAGAAGATTGTCATAAATAAACCAGGAGAGGTTCAAGTTGGATACAAGAAAAGACTTTTTTTACTATGAGGCCAGTCTAGCAGTGTTTGTCTGTGGAATTTTTCACCACCTGACTAGATAAAGCCCTGATTAAGCTGATGCAACCTCACAGCTGATTCCATTTTAAGCAGGAGGTTGTTCTAAAGACCTCCTGAGTTCCAAGTTCCCTTCCAAAGCATACTAATCTGTGATAAAAATACTGTTCATGGACTGCTTCCTGTCCACTAACAAAGCATGTAAAGAGTAAATAAATGCAGTTCTTCTGAAACTTCATGTGGAGTAGAGTGGCTTTCTCAGTTCTCTGTGTGATGTGTGCAAGGACAATGGAGAGTAGAAATTCACATTATGTTTTGCAGTTTCTAGATCCTGAAGCAGCCCAAAAGTTTGTTCAGCCACAGTAATAAAAACTAGCTTGAGAAATCTTTGCAGCACTAGAGACTGAAGAGGTGGCTGCTGTGATGATGAGGACGGTGGCTGTGACTTTTTGTCCCCAGTGCCCCAAGCTGCAGACAGCACAGTTTATAACAGAGGGATCTGGCCCTAACTTTCCATACAGAAATTTAGCAGTGTACTATGAAACAGCCTAGTCACCTTTACAAAGTGCTTTCAATAAAAGCACTGGACTTTCCCTCCATGGAATAATGCCCTATCTTGTAGTAAATCCTAAAAAATCCACTAAAATAAAACAGTAATAAATTCCCTGAATATCCATAATTTTAATTATTTTGGACCTGCATTGATATTGTGTTCTCCAAAAGTCACCCAAAGTTTCCTTTGGCGACTTCTCACTCAAAGTGGTCCCTGAAGGAAAGGAAGTAATCTTTAATTATTCTTATGTGAATCACTTTGCTGTCATGGGAAATTACAGGAATAATTTGCCTGAAAAAGTGAAACCAGCTATGTCAACATTTCAAAGGGAGTTGGATTCCTCAGCCACAGTGTCACAGAGCCTGAGCCCATGGGGTTTCTCACTCATGCCAAGCCCAAACAAGCACAGCCCTGTACTGCACCTGCAGAACAGCTACAAAAAACTGTTTAATCCATTGCTCTGTAGAGATGGCTTTTCATTCCTACTCCTTCCAGTTTCATTAAGCCTTTTTACATTAAGGCTTTAATCACTTGACAGGCCAGCAGGACTTCTGCAGCAAGTACAGAAAGCCCACTCACACTTCTTGGGGTTTTTATTTTTACCTGCTGTAATTGGAAAAAAAATCTGCATTGCACTCTTTCTCAAGTTGTGCCTCTGCTTATGAGAGGAGGAAAATTCTTCTGGCAGAGGAAACTCAGCAAACCTGAAGGACAAGTCATAAAGCCATTGAGATGGAAAATTAGAAAGCAGTATAAATAGCCTCTTTGGAAGAAAATAGGTCTTCCCTGCTATAGTGAGCATGAATAAACAATAAATGATCATGTCAATAAGGAAAACACTTCCTAGAGAAGATCTTCCCTCTTCAATTACAGAGCTTCCATTCAGAGGCAGTGTTGCAGAGGCAGAGAATTAACCTTGCTAGGCTCTCTGGCTGTGTCAATCTCCTATGAGATGTACTGCTACCTTCTCTCCACCCCTAAAATTATGGATAAGGTATCTTGCCTCGCGGTGAATAGTTGATCCTGACAGATACAGGAGTAGGAAAGGTGATTTCACTGTTTCAAGGCCACATAAAAGAGAGATGAAGAGCAGGAGCTCTGTCTTGTCAACTCCTGTCTGAGATGCAGGGTGTCAACCAAGTTTGAAAACATGTCAGCTCTTCACACCACATTTCTTAGGAGCACCTGAAATTCTTAAATTACTCAGCTTTGGGTGAGTCATCTGCCCATCTTAGAAGATATTTGAGAGTTCATACTCAAGCAACACCCAATGGATCCAGATCAGCAGAAAAAAAAAAGGTTTAGCATCTGTAACATTTCTTCATATTCCCAAATGGGAGTGCCCTAAACCAGGACAAATACAAACTGGCAGAATTATTCTGTAGTTATGCTTGTTACACTTGAAATGACTGCAACATTTAGATTAATTAAATTTTAATTTTTTTCTTCCTTTATTTTTGATTATCAATAATCTTCTTTTTCTGACCAAAAAAAAAAAAAAAAAAAAAAAAAAAAAAGAGGGAAAACTGAAACATTTGAAAATTCTGTGAATACTATCAATACAAGGGAATATTGAGAACAAATATCTCCAAAATAAAAGAAAAACCAGGACTAAGTTTCACAAAAAGAACCAAGCTGACACATAAAGAACCTGGAAACTGTGTGAGGAGAGACTGGGAAGAACAGAATGAAAAAAAAAGATTCAAGAAAACCTATGGATGGTGATGAGATAAGCCAATAATATGACACCATATAAAATCTTAATTATTTGTTTTAGAAACTCTTGTAACCCAGCCAAATGCACAGCAGCATCCTCAGCAATGTGGGCCACACATACACAGGAAAACAAACAAACAAAAAGCCCCCCACATCCTGGGAAACATCTGCCCATAAATAAACCTGGACTATGACTGATGAGCAACTCAGATTCCATGTCCTAAAATGGTTCATGCTGTTGAAGAATTCTGTGTAATGCTGTTTGACCCCTGTTTATCAAATGAAAATGACAAAATTAAAAAAGTTTTAGAAAGTATTCAGGCTCATTTTAGTCTGAATTTCTGGACAATTAGACATTCTAGATCTCTTTACTGGAATATGGAATTATGTCATTAATTTTTTAGCTGCATCAATGAGTTTCATTTTTCAAAATGGTCCTGCTTTTAGTGAAGTCTAATGCTGTACTCAGGATTGATTCTATTTAACTTTGTGAAGGAAGTATAAATACTTTTTGGCACTCTTCCCCCTCAGCTTCTACCACCTCAGTAAAATACTGAGAGAATTAAATACAATGCTCTTGCCAAGATTTAAGCTGAATGTGAAACAATTGTTGCTGGTGATTAATACAAGATTGACATTTTATCTTTATGCCATCTGCAATCTATGCTAGGTAGACACCTGCTTTCTTTATCTCTCCATAGAATTTATTCTATGGATATTTTTTTTTTTTTTTTAATGTTCACATATCTCACAGTTCCACTTGAACAATGATAGATACAATTTACTCAGTCTGAAATATCATCAGCTGAGGGTGAAAAGTGTTAATTAACTATAAATTCTGGGAGAGAAACCCTATTGGGTTCTTTAGAAGCCTTGAGTGGATGGCCACAGGTTAGCTCCCATAAAACAGAGTTCCTCATCACCATCATTGTCTGAATTTCTACAAAAGGAAGAATAAATACATGGAATATAAGATATTTCTGAGGATAATAATGAAAAATACAGCTTGTGAGACAGAGCATGAGGTCAGGCTTAAGGCTGTAATGAAAAGAGGCAATTTTCTCTGCTCATTACATGTCTTTCATAAAAGGGGCTTTATTCTCCATTCCCATTTTTCTATTTATTTTTTCTCTCCACTTAGGATGATTCTTAGTATGGAAAGTGAAAATGCAAAACTTGATAATCCACAGGATTTTTTGGATCAGTGCAATGTTCTTTGCCCCTGGATTTTTTCAGGGCTGAAATAACCTGACTGGTCCCCAGCTATTAACTCCCCTCCCCACCCATAGAGGTTTGCTGGGACCTCAGATCTCCACTCATCTCATTCTTCCCTGTTCTTAGAAAGAAAACTTTCCTCAGAGGACTTAACAATGTTACTGCAATGCCTCATCTGTCTTCTAACATTTCAGGAGACCAGCTCAGTAATCAGCAAAAATTTAGTACCATGCAATTAAATAAGGCTGTAACTACTCCATAGCACAAAGAGATATGGCTGTTCTCATGCAATTACATAAACTGGGTTTAACTGGGCCAGACTCATTTACAGTATCAGAAAGAATGGGAGGAAGGGTGTCCAGCTTCCTTTCCACCCCACAAGCACTGTCTGGAGTAGCTGGGACATTTGTCTGACTGAAAAAAAGAAGGAATGGGCTTTGATGTGGTTGTAGGTCTGACAAAGCTTATGTACACCCCTAAATCCTGGACTAACAGTGACTGTACACTCAGGTTGATCAGCAAAGTCATCAAAACAGATGTACAGCCCCTAAAAGTCTCAGAAAGTCTCATACCTGGATGGTTTCAGTCATACAGTATCCTCATCCAGATGCATTTTGAAGAGCTGAATAACTAATGAGCTGGACATTGCCTTCAGCCACAAAAGATGAGCCTTATGCCATGATGAGTGACCTACATCCCACCCTAGGATGTAGGCTCATCATGGCAGTAAGACAACTTTCGGGAAAATTTTTGAATTTCAGCACTTATTCTTCCACTCTTAGTGGGATTAGATGTAAGAGCTTGTTACACTTGAACTATTAGCTTGGGTAACATACACCCATTCCTAAATGCATCAGCTTGGATCATAAATAACATTATAAACTTGACAAGGACAGCCAAATATTGCACTTTTTTTCTTTGCAGAAGGTGGTGGGAATTTAAAGGCAGAAGAATGACTTTAGTGGTTACATATAATTCCTTAGTTTCTCTGTGTAAGGAGAGAGAACTGCTTGTTAAATCTGTATATTTATTTATTAATAAAGCAACTTACACTAGCTTGAAGTTGCTTCAGAGAAGTAGAGCTTAACAGATACATTATTTTCTTTGATGTAATCAGAATTTTGCTTTACATATTTATCAGAGACACTTTGCTGAAGCTGAAGTTCAGCATCTTTTTCTTCCTTCACTGCAACCCAGTAGATAACACAACAACCCCTACTGTAACTGAGACACATCTAGGGCAGCATCTTTCCCACACTAAAACATACTTATTACTAAATATTCCAAGATAAGGGACAGAAATGCTGGGTTGGGAGTGTTTTCTCTCATTAAGTGGGTTAGTTGCCTCAGCCTCCACACAATCTGTCCCCCTGAAGGGCCAAGCAGATGAAATTGTGGTCTTGCCTTTGGGAGTGCTTGGACATAACTGTCATGGGGAGAGCTGTGCAGTATCAAGGATGCCTGTCTCATGCTCCAAGGCTTCCAAGTGGGAGTGCTAATTAAGGGAGATTCAGAGCTCAGCATCCTTCCCCTGCATGAAGTTTGTGGGGAGTGGAGCAGTGAGGGAAGGGAGTGTGCTTATGCTGGTACAGCACAGGTCCCTGACCCAGCCTGGGCTGTTCTTAGCAGGACAGCAGGTCCATCTCCCAGGTACAAGGCAGGTCACTGGGCTGAGGTCCTGCTGAGAGCTGCTGCTCCCTCCCATTAGTGCATGTCACCCTGCCAGGCCACCCCCCAGGGGGGCTGTGCGGATTTTCAGCTGAATCAAGAACTGTGTTCAAGCCTGCTGCTCGTGGGGCAGTCAGAGGTGTGTCCCTCAAGGCAGAAAACCATTGGGCTCTGCTGATCAGCTTCACATTGTTCTCATGGGAAGCATGAAAAGCAGAGTTCAAAAGCCCCTAAATTATTTGGCTTGATGCAAGACATGGCATTTTCATTACTGCAGATGCTTTGAACCCCTCCTTTCAAAGCCTTAAGTCCAGCAGAGGCTAGCATGAATGCATCCATAGTACCGATCCCATGATCAGTATCTTGAAGGAAAGAGAGAAAAAACAGAAATAAATCCTAATCTAGAAGCCTACCTGGCTGCAGGTCTTACAGAACATTTACATGTTGCTGCGTTCTCAGTGTGTCAGTCCATGCACATTAACTCAGAGAGCACAGAAACTCTGTTTTGAGTACTAATCCTTAGCTAATATTTTATCACTAAGGAGTTCTCTGTGCAGTGAGAGCACAGATGAGATGATGCTGGCAGTTACACTGCTGTCACACCTATACATCTGTAAATGTATATCTCTGTAACTCAGGATGTAGCTCATTGTACTCAAAGACACAAATAGAGATGCCCATGCACAAATTAGCAAGTGATCCAGGCATTCCCTGGGGAATTTAATCTAAGTCTTATGCATCATATAACTGAGATGTGAAGCAGATGCCTAATAATAGATCTGTATTCTAATACCATCTGCTCAGACCAAATCCCCATAACAAACTGTGTCTGTCCTCATGTCATGCATTTCTGCAGTTTCAGCCTTTCTGGGGCTCCTTCTCCAGGTTGAAAGAATAAATCCCTGTCATGTACACCCAAATCAAAGCATTAGGCCATCGGCCATCTGTTGTTTATTTGTGAGGTTATTTTATTTCTGCTGAGCCTCAGCATCCTGGCAGACAGTGCAAACTCAACCACATACCACTACTCTCTCTTCTCATGGCAAGATGTTAAAGATGTCCTGTTAAATCACTTCAGCCAAAATATCTAAATGAAGAAGGGAAATCTCAACGGTGCTTTTACAATACCAAGTCAACAAGACATTTCATTTCACTCAGACTAAAACAATTGATTAGTTTTAAAATATCCTTGCCGAGGTATAATGACTGTGAAAGGAGCTCTCCCTCAGTCCTTAAAACAGCAGACAGGCTCTTTCATATCCTGCACAAACAGCTCTGCAAACTGTTTAGATATGTGTTTTCCTTTCTCCTGCTAATTAGGCTTGATCACCTTGCTTTCCCCTTAGCTGTTTGGGAGAGAGTAAGCAGCTGTACAGATCAAGGGGGTATCAAGGTCTGTAGGTATTCATAATGTACACTGGAGGGCAAATACTCCCAAGAGCTGGCTCTGAACAGCACATTGTACCTGCCTCCCACAGCTGGCCAGCTAAGCTCAACCATTAACACCATCCCCTGAACAGTGATAAAGTTGATGGCCCCTCCTCTGGGTTAGAAAATAATGCACCACAGGCATTCAACTGGTCCTTCTGTTAGCTGGAGCAGGTAGGATGCTCCTTGGTTTCTATGGAATCATATGATGGCAAGAATCCCAAAAGCCCTAGGTTAGTTTGATGATCAGCAGCGAGGAAGCAACTGGGATTAATAGGAGTCAGGTTTTAGAAGATCATCTTCTACATGATCATTGCAGGGATTAAAACTGTTTATAATAGGAGCAATTCTTCTCTCTCTCTTTTTTTTTTTTTTTTTTTTTTTTTTAATTCCCACAGATTAAAACAACTGAGTCTCTTGTTTCTTTCTACTTCTCATGCACCTAAATAAGCAGTATGATCTAGCCACTGTTAATAAATCACTAGAAGATTTTCAGTGACAAGAACTCAAGGCAGATGCTAAGACCTGGCCCCCACACTGTTACTCCTGAGCATTTCTTTGCTGACTGCTGTTTGTGGAAGGGGCTCCTCTGTGCTGTACATTGACCAGTCAACCCATAGAACTCAGTGCCATGGGGCTGATTTAATGCACTGCAGGCTTAGAGCATCTCCATTTCCTCTGCTTTCAGTCCTCCCCTGTCCCCACATTAGCAAGGTTGAAGCATGGGGATGTGGAGGGTGCAAGCATGAGGGCAGCTGTGCTGAGCAGCACTACTACAGCCCCAGGGTAAGCAGCTAATGGCAGCAGCTCCTGCTTTCAGTACTTAAGCAAAATCATCTCTGCCAAAAAGAGTTTTCCCCACCAAATGGCTTCTGCTGCTACAAAATGCTAACCACCCACCAGGAAATCACTTCAACTGCTCTCCACAGCCCTCAGTGCAAGGTCTAACTTGTCAGGCACAGAACTGCTCTCTGCCAAGGTTGCACATCTATATCTAGTCTTTCCATGCCAGCCCTTTGAGGGATGCATCCCTTCCTTGGGTCCTCTGCAGAGCCATTCCCATCCCTCTCCCTGAATCTATTGGATAAAATGCAAAGCACCATTTTCAAACACTTTTGTTTCCAGAGTTATTTAGCATGTGTCTCACTATCTAGGGTGATGCTTTTATTGATGATTGGCAGATAATTCACAGACATATCTGTGGCCTGTGGCTGTTACTCTTAACTTAGGTGAGTCTGTTTTGCAGTGCTAACCTGGTAGACTAATACTTGCCTGATGTTAGCAGAAGAATGGAGTTATCCTATCAGGAGGAAAGTCTGTATGGTCAGTCATGGTTGCTATGAAAAGCAAAAGTGGGGACAGGAAAGGAGCTCACATCCATTCTTTACCTGGAGCCTGCAATGGGTTCTAAAGCTAACAGCTCCCTTTGCAATGTGTGGCTATGAAATGGAAGTCCCTGGTTAACCCACAAATAATTCATGGCAGTCTCCATAACCCTGGAGCTTGTTCTTGCTGCTCAGCAGCTCAGTGGATTGTGTACCCTGCCTCTGTCAGTTGCAGAGCTGTCACTCCCAGATACTGGATGTGGATTTGACCTTATTATCAATACCCAGTAACTACTATCCAAAAAGTAAATTGTTCATCATGAAAGTTAAGCCCTAGAAAGAATACTACCATGGGCATCATAACCAAGAATAAAAATCCTCCATGACACAGGAAATTTTTCTCAAGAACCTGCAGAAGGTCTATCTCACCCATTCCCTCTTGCCTTTTGCTGCCCTGTATTCTAATAGTGTCAGATAATGAGGATTGAAGGTTTGTGTAACTTCTGCAGCAGGGAACAAGGCAAGGCAGGAGCAGCTCTGACATGTTGCCAGGAGTGCTGCATGGCATGATCTTTGCTTGGGAGCACAGTGTGTGCACCTCCTGATGTGGTACCAGTGTCACAATGTTGTGACACTGCAAATTGCTCTGCTCTCCTCACACACATTTTTATTATAGAGATCCTTTCACCTTTGCTGCCTGGTAAAAATGGATAGGAATCACTCAAGTTGCAGAGAAAATGAAGGAAAAGAAGGAAAAAGTGCTTCACTGAGGCTGGAGAAACTACATAAAATGAGTAAGTGCAAGAAACCCTGACATGGAGTTAAATACCACTTATGTAGAAGACTGCTGAGCATTTAACATAGGGATTGTATAGAGAAAGTTGATTACAGGAGATAAATCACAGTAAACATAAAATAATATGCTCTAAGTCAAGATGTTATTTTAATTTTGTGTCCAGGTGACCAAAAATTTTTTTACTTATTTGTTTTTATCTGATAAAGGTTAATAATAAATTCAGTAACAAAAGCATCTGGGAAAATTTGGTAGTCAAACACCAATAAAGAAAAGTATATTTTTAAGACCTAATATTATTGTTTTACATCCAAGAACCAAACAGAGTAAATCTGGTTTGTGCTGAAACAATAGCAGAAGCAAAAGCTATGAAAAGAGGAAATCATCTCTAAACTGAATGCATCTCATTTCAGCTCTTTTGACTATGTGAAGCACAAAGCTTTTCTCATTCACAAATATCATAGCAATTTTATTTTGCAACTGCACTGCATTTCTTTTTTTTTTTTTTTTTTTAAGAAAACCATCTTCTTTTGAGGATGATATTAGATTCAATAATACCACAGGAATGCACCTTTTTCTTTGCAGATTTACTCAAGTACCTTTTTGTTGAAATAATACCACTTCCTATCTGTTTTTCTCTAGCAGAAGCAAACCACGTAAATAATAAATACAAAGAAGATAATTCTGGAGTACATTGAATACACATGTCCTAATTCTGAGTGGGTGTTAAATCTCTCATCCATCTTGTGTCCTTAGTTATCCATATGCATACTAGACTTTTAGAGCTTTTCTATTTTTTGGGATTGGGGTACATACAAAGAATTACAGCAGTACTTACCTAAACTGGAGTCCAGAGCTTTAGTGTTAAAATGCTGGTTAAAATGTTTGAAATATTCATCAAAATTAAACCTGATCACTGATGTGGAATGCTAGTTGGTTTTGCAGGATTAAATTCTCACTGAACTTCAGAAACAGGTTAGCAATACTTTATTTTAAGATGCCAGAACATTCTCCCAGCAGTGTGAGATTTGTGGAATGTTAACTGAGCTTCTAGAATGGGTTATCACTTGAGTTAAAAATTAAGGCAACTTTCCATTACTATTCTGACTGTAGATGAAAAAGATGAGATAGATCATCTGGTAAGGAAACATTTTAGAATGGAAGGAACTTGGGAAAGCAAAAACAGGTGGCAAAGTTCAGTCAAGATGGATGGTCATTTTGTGTAACAGACTGCCATTCTCCTTTAAAACCTTCAGAGAGCTGTCAATCACCTGTGCCACGAACATTTTTAAAAGAGTTTATGAATGCAGTTGAAACATCCTGCCAATTATCAAGAAAAACACTGCTGACCATAAACTGTCACATGAGTTAATAATAATGCTAATAAGTCTGAACAGCTTCTTTCACTCTCCAGCCTTTTGATCTTATCAAATGCATGAACCTTGTAAACTGTTTCAGCCTCCTGGGAGTAAAGGGATGAAAAGCCATTTTCTGCTGTAAACTGTACCACAGATGCAGCCCCAGGTCCTGCTAACAAAGCCAAGAGGCTGGAGCTCAGTGAACCATTGTGCCACCACTCTGCTCAACACATCTCCAGTAATTGTCACAGCACACAGCTACTGGGAGAGTGTCTTGGCACGGATTACTGGTAAATGGGATTTTATCAGAACAGATGTCGAGTGTATTTACAAGGCACCGGTCCCCAGGTGTGCGACTCTTCCTTTGAAAGGATGTCTGAGCAAACGTGCAGGGAGACAATCCCAGTTCATTCAGAGACACTGCCTGCCTTGGATAACTCTGAAGCAGGGATGGGGAAAACAGGAAATTTCCTCAGTGCACACACAGCCACATAAGCCTCAAAACCAGCACTACATGCTTTTGGGATTGATTTATTTTCTTCTAATTGCAAGGAGTTTAGTTTTGTTTTTCCTAAAAATTCAAACATTGTCTTAAATAATATCTTTCTTGAGCTCTCTGTCATTCAGAATTGTACAAAAATAAATAAAAGGCATCACCAAAATTTTTACACTGTGGAATATGCCACAAAAAATATTTTTTCTGGACAAAAAAAATATCATAATTATGTTGGTATGTAGTAATCTTCCAGTAGTCCAAGCATCCACATAGCATAAATCCCATTGGGAATGGAATAAACCAGAAAGCAACAAACAAAAATCCTAGATGCACTATTCATTCATTCATAAATACTGCATATCAGGTCTGTTGTTTGCAGCAACTTGCAGAGTTTTTTTGTTCCTAATGACAGTTTCCCCAATGTTAACAGCAGCTAAGTGTATGCAAAGTCTAATCTCTCTCTATTCTCCTGTTTCAAGTGATCAAAAGAGGAAATCAGGTGACCATTTGCACAAATGAACCCTTGCAAATACCTAAAGTGACCTTAGATAAAAGAGAAGATGAAAGTTATTTTTTCAAGGAACACTTGTGGGGAGCAGACATCTTAAAAGACTGTCAGGATTTTATGATGAACATGCCAGTGATGAAGTTTGGGCTGTGAATAAGTACACAGCAAGAGGACACTCTCTCTGCCACGTTAAAACACAAAATTCTGCTGTCCTTATGCAACCCACTTCATAGGGCTAAACATAACTAAATTAATTTTAAAGAGCCCATATTTACAGCAAATATGGCTCAGAATATGTATATAAACAAAATGGTTGATGGTAATATTATTTTGGGGAAATCTTCCATATCTTACTAACAGATTGTGAATGACTAAAAATCTAGCTTTGCACATCTGTCTTCTACAAGTTCTGTGTTATAACATTAAAAGTGCAGATCTGTATTGCTCTTTTGCAATCTATGCAGCAGAGAAGGGTGCTATGCTCTGTATAAGTTATTTATATTGAGCCAATAAAAATCCCCTTTGATTTCATATTCTGGGCTCAATCAAAATATCCAAATATCCCTTAACAAAATACTGCTAGGACATTGGCATTTTTCAATAAGAAAACTTAAAAAGTCAAAGCAGTGGTCAGGGTGAAAATAGCATCCCCACTTATTTCCCCCTGTTAGTTTGGTACCAAATCTCTCAAGAGTCAGATAGAAACCTTCATGGATTTCTTAGTGCCACAAAAAAGCCCATTAGGTATAAACAAAATGTACATACATAATCATGTTCAGAGATGTCTCTTTATGCATGACAAAATCACTGGTGAAAGAAATGATATGTGATTTGCTTTTAAATCTATACCTAACAAGGTGACATGGTCTTTCAGAGCTCAGAATAGAAAGTGTTTATTCTAGCATGAGAATACAATATGAGCAAGTGAGGAAGGACAGGCAAAGAAATTAATTGAATTATTAATTTTAAAAACTAGTATTTGATAGAGTGAAAAACATATTAGACAGTGAACAGTGGTTGTTGTCATTGGATTTGTTTTTTTCCACCAAATAAGAGAAACAAGGGTTGAGAGGGCTTTGGAAAAGGGCTTCTTCTACATGATCAAAGCATTAGGAATACTAAAACTCCCTCACAGATTCCTGCTCAACACAGCTCCTCCTCCCACCCCATCTTAGCACTCTCTTTGCCTTCCTCAGCCTTTCTTTTGAGCTCTGAGCACATTTCCCAGCCTGTTTCTGTCAATCACCATTGTCAGAGCAGCAGCTGCACGGAAGTGTCCACAGAATTATTTTATGCTGAAAAACCACCACTTCATGTATCTGAAATCTGCAGGAGCAGTACTGGCAAGGAAATGCTGCCCAATTGCCTGCCTGCCTGCTGTCCCACCTCCTGAGGCAGGTGGTTTGGTGGGACACTGAGCTTGCTACCTGACTGCTGCTACAGCGAGAGCCAGCAGACCCAGAAGTCCTCCCCTCAGTTGAAATGGAACTCGTTTTAGATCAGGTTTATTGTTTGGGGTATTTATGCTTTGGCATGGCATTTGACCTGCAAGTATTCCATTGTCTAGACCTCTTTCTGGCTAATGAAATGATGAAGAATTAAGTAATAGTGGGACTAAAAGGAGGGAAAAGAGTGTTTTGTAATGTTGGGACATCTACCAAGTGAGCCTGCTCATGACTGTGAGTTCAGGGCACTGCTGGGGACATGCTTTCTCCAAACAACAATTTTGATCTGCACACCTGTGATCCACCTTACTGGGACACTCCCTGTGAAGCTGGAGTGTCCCATAGGAAACATTAGTAGAGAGGAGAAGGAAACAGGAAACATCCCCTGCCTGGAGAGTTTAACTGCAATCAGAGTCAGGGACTATACTGAGGAGCAGAACTACTGAAGGGAAGAGATAATGACCACATAAGACTTTATTTATAGGTGAAATGGAGCATAATCTTTACTAAGTTATTTTTGGCTGCAGACTCCTGTCAGCAATACTTTTCCTGGAGCAACTCCTTAAATGTATTTTACATCAGGAAAAACCCAAACCTACAAACTGGGAATTGATAAATATCTCAAACTTGGCATCTTTAGCCATCTAAGCATTCAAAACTCTTGTAACAAAAAGTCTCAGCTGCACACCTCAGATCTCTCTACACCTTCTAGTGACATATTATAGGGATAGAGGTCTCCTCCTTCAGTGTTGTTTTACTAGAAAAATGTAATTATCCTGGGCAATTTTGAGTCTTCCATCCCAGACAGTTTCAGGGGAAGTACCAAGCCTTTCAAACAATACTGATGAGGTTGAACATGAGCCCAAAGCTCTAATTCTTGTTTACATATTGAAACAAATCAACTCCACTCAAAAGTACAATATGTGTTTTGAGAAACAGTGTTCAAGACTGACTTCTGGCAAACAAAGATCCAAGCCTAGGAGAAAAAAAAAATCAGTCTTTGAAAAACAAGGATAAATACTTCCTATTCTGAATTAGAATCAAGTTAACTTAAATTAAATAAGTTTTGATTTGTTTATAGGATTTTGTTGTTCTTGATATTTTTTAATATTGACAAAAATCGTGAATGGATTTGGTTGGAAGAATACAGCTGGGCAAAAAAAAGGATTATAAGGTACATCTCATTTCTGAGAAAAGCTGTTAACTGGACATTTGGATGCATTTCTTTACTGAGAGGATGGTCAAACCCTGAAACAGACACCCTAGAGAGGTGATTGATGCCCCAAGCCTGTCAATGGTTAAGAGGCATTTGAACCATGTCCTTAACAAAGTGTTTTAGTTTTTGGTCCGTCCTGAATTGGTCAGGCAGTTGTACCAGAAGACCATTGTAAATCCCTTTCAAGTGGAACAGTCTAGTCTGTTCTATCTTTCCCACTATCAGAGTGTGCACACATCAACTGCAGTAGCTTTTTCCCACTTCTGATTTCTCTAATGAGCAATGGAAAAAAAAAAAAAAAAAAAAAAAAAAAAAAGACAAAATCATTCTGAACACTTAGCTGAGAAAGAAGAGATGTGATTTAACCTCACAAAATGGCACCACATGTGTAACTACTAACCATAAGAGTGCTGATCACTGGCATTAGAATTCATGTTGCTCTTTTCCTAAATAGACATTTACAGGCATTGTGCTAGCAGCTGAAGGGCCATCATTAGCAGCTCCTGAGACATGATTCACAGTCTTTTAAGTTTTTCCTTTTTTGCACTTTTTTTTTTTTTTTTTCCTTGGCAGCTTGCTGAGAAACACATGAATATCAGAGCCAGAATACAGATATCTGTAAAATGAGATCACAGGTCATGGTCCACCTTGCCCACAGCCTGGCACAAAGCCCTGCACACAGAAATGGGGTCCTATTATTCTTACTGATACCATGTTATACAGCTCAAAGTACAAGAATAATCTTCACCTCAAATCATTCACAAATTCTTAGTACTGGTCCATATCAATCCATGGAGTTTTCAGCCATCAGCAGCAAGTACTGGAAAAACAACCTAATGACATAAATATCTGGAGAAATTAAATAAAAAGTGAACAAATGGAAGTCTTTCTACTGCTTTTCTTTTCTGCCTGCTTTTGGACAGAAGGCAGCACAAATTCACCAAATCCACCTCTGTTTCTACAAACACACTCACACTGCAGCAGAAGTCTCTAGCATCGCTAACTTCATTACAGTGGTTCCACTTAAACCCACTTAAGCACTTCTAGAAATGAATAAATATTTCCAGTAAATTTGCATGAGGGTGCCATTTTACTACTTGCAAAATGGATGTTCAAATAGAAGATGTTATTAGACAACAACTTTGTTTACAAGTGGAGAATAAATCCACACAGAAGAAACTGAAGGTAAAGAGTAAACCTTTCACCTCCAGATCCCCTTTGAAAGTGCCTCAAGAGAGAAAGGGTCACCTTGCTTGTGGATCTGTCTGTTTCTAATTCTCAGTTCCCAGGGGTGTGAAACTTTCCTGGGTTCTGCTTGTTGCTTCAGTGATCTTGAGTGTAAGAGCATTACAGGGCAATGCTGAGAAATGCCTGAGATAAAAGAGAGAGCTGCTACCCAGATGGACCTTGCCATCTCTGCAGGCTTTCTTGATGCATTCTCCTCAAAATGCTCAGTTCAACGATTTCTATCTCCTTCTGTATTCTATCAAAAGCCCAATAATCAAATGTGAGAGACACACTGAAACCACTTGTTGAAAAGAAATAAATAAACAAATTATTTTTGAAGAATTTCTACCCATCTTCTCCTCCACTGATACCCTGTCTACTCCTCCTAGCTGCTTGGTGTAGTTGTTCTTAGTATCAGTATCAGGACATCTTTGATGCTGTTGAGAGCTGAAATATCCTTATCTGAAATGCTTCTGTCCCTGGGAATTAAAATATTGGGAAAATCATGTGTACATAACACTGGAGTCGTTTTTTGACACCCACATTTACTACTGATGTTAGAAACTCAGGAAGGTGATGGGCAGAGATAAACAAATACTCTTTTACTAAAACACTGACATTATGGATTAATTTCAGGGTCTGCTTTTTTAGATGCTTTAGGAAGGTCAAGCCAGAAAGACTAAGGCAATCAGAGAACATGATGCCATCCCAATACTAATGCTTCCACAAGTTTTTAGAAGCCACTACCACTAAAAACATTATTTATCTGGTAAGAGAATCTCCTGTTCCTAAAGTTTTGTTACCTGCCAGGACTTTGAAGTGAATAATCTATTTTTTGGAAACTTTCATGACCCTAAAGTTGAAAAGTTTATAGGAAACTTCAACAAGGGACAACTGCAATGATTAAAATACTAAAGTACAATGCATTCTCATTCAAAAGTTATTACTCTGAATTATTAATTATGCAGTAACTTCTAAACAATGGCTTAATGAGACAAAAAAAAAAAAAAAAAAAAAACAAACCAGTATTTCAACTGCAGTCATGTCTAGGTAGAAGGCTGTGGAAGAAGCAGGAGTCTCCTGATGATGGACCAGATTATGGACCAGATGATGGAGCACACTCGTGGTGTAAGAATTGTAAACTTGAGACCGGTGGGCATTGACTGAGCAAAACTTGGGCAATACAGCATAAATTTTAGAATTTAGGAAACTTCTAAAGACGTCTAGGACTATTAAGTTTCCAAAATAGAACACTCTAGAAGTTAAAAAGAAAAAAAAAAGAACTCTATCTCAGCCCAAACGAGGACACCAAATCAGTAAAGGTGTAAAGGTTAGGATTTTTTTTCCCCATGAGAAATTTGCCAGCTCTCCTATCAAATCAGAAAAATGTCTTACAGATTCAAATAATCAGGGTAGATCCTTATGTATGAAAAAAGATGGTTCCACCTGACACTTCTGATACAATTTGCAGTGTAGTTCTCTACACGACACACCTGTCAATTTGATTTCTCCAGTTAAGCGATGGAAGGAATTCCTTAGAAGCATCTGACCTTTCTGATATTTATCTAAATTGAAAATCAAAATGCTTTGAGATTCACAAGCTGCTCACCCTAATCAATTTTTCCTCTGCCAAGCCATTAACCACATGAAACAGCCCATGAGCCAGAAGGAAAGAGCACACAGATGCACCACAGTGTTCCTAGGATTTGAACAAATTCTCCTCTGCAGTTTGGCCACAGTGATGTTTTTTTTCCCATTGCTATGTATAGAAGTGAAAACTGGCTGAAATAGCATTTTAGGAGCTAGAGTCAGGATTCCTGGCTTTTTACCTTGGATAGGCCAGGCCACATGACCTATAGCAAAACACAGGCATCACTTTTCCCCAGGATTTTTGTTTGGATGTAGATGCCGATCTTGACACTTCTTGGAGTGTTTAAGTTCACAGAAACCCTGAGGATTTTCAGCTGAAATCAGTGACAGTATCCTGACATAGATAATTTCTAACTCATCTGAACTTCACAAATATAAAGTCACTGAAATGTCTTCAATTTTTAAAATAGATACACTTATGCCTTTATGGAATTACACCTTATTCGCCTCATGAGCAAAAATCGGCAAATTCTCCTTTCTCTGCTCACACTATGTTGTGAGCTGACTCATATTCCAGAATCAGTGCACAGATGGAAGAGGCTAGAGAACATTCCAGGCTTCTTCACTGGTTTTCTTGCTTTTCCAAGAGCCAAGGGTCCACCAGAGCCCTGCCTCTGGCACCACGCAGCTCCTGCTGTCTGGATCCAGTAAGAAGCTGCTGAAAGCCCCTCTGCAAAGTGAGAAACCTGTTTTTATACTGACACTGGATTAGCCTGAGATGAACCACTGAGGACAGGACAGCAGTGGGATAAAGCTCTTACGTCTGTGACTCTGGATTAGGTCTGGTAGGATAGTGCAAACCAGGGAAAGGAGAGGGACATGGAGCAGAAAAGGTGGCCATAAAGCCCCGTGCCTCGTGTGGAGCACTCTGCCACCCCTGCAGAATGCCAGGTGCTGCTTGGGTGAGGGAACTGGCTGGATGAACTGTTGCTTTGTGTGCAGGAGCAGTAGTAAAACTAGCACCAAGAAGGCATTTTCAAAAATCACAGCCTGTAACCAAGGAAAAAAAAGCATCTAATGGGTGATCCCATCCAAACTTTATTAGTGACGTGACTTTGTCCATGGTACATAAGAAAAGGCACCACTGCTACACTGGCTGGCCTCATTTAATCCTTTCCTCACTCCTTAACACAAATACAGACACAGATTTTTAGCCTGATGGCTGCTTAGAGACTGAACGCCATCTGCTGCTTAGTCCTTGTTGCCATTCCTTTTGTTCTTAGAGACAACTCAGTTTATTTACCTGTGAGTAATGCAATCATTCCAAGCCCACGCTGGCAAATCCTTACTATCCTATCTGTAGCTTACAGAAGGCTCTAATTCACAAGGTCAATATATAGATTTATAGGATTATGGCAATCTAGCTTGATCTGCTTTATAAATTGACTCTATGGGTCTGAATGTACCTATTTCAGCTCAGGAAAGCTTCATGTATCCCACTGTCTGTGCAAGTGTGAAGACACAAACATGTGAAAGCACAGACAGAGACATGATGTGATGCTGCATAGTGCTGGGGTGTGAAAGGTCCTTGAAAAAAGAGTAGAGACAGGGAGGAAAGTAAATGAAAAGGCAAAATATCTGTGTTCTGATGGCACACTAATATCTCCCTTAAGACCCCATTATTCTGATAAGAGTTTGGGCTCTTCAACCTCCTGATGTCATTCACCTTCTCTCAGTGCTATAACAACAGGGTTTCAGTCATAAACTATTCCCTATGTTAGCTTCCTGTATTTCTGACTTGTTTCAATCTTTGACTCTCCCTTTTTTCAATCAGTTCCTCCAATGCACCTTCAAGGTACAAAGAAGTAAAGGAAATAAGAAACTATCAATGGTAATGATATGGCAATGGTATGGATATTTTCATGTTTGGATCCCATCTGCTGCACACAACTAGAACAGAAGTAGTTGCTGCATTTGGTCACACGTGTGTGGAAAACTGATGGGTGAATTCCATCATAGGCAGAGGCTGAAGTGAATATGTTAACACACAGCCAGGGGATTTTAATAGCAACTGGGAGTTTCTTAGGGTGTATTCATGACTGTTATCTCAGCAAACATGATGAGAAATAAAAACCTGGTCTCTCAGAAGAAGGTGAGAGTTCCCAAAATAAAGGCATCCAGACCTCTAATCATGTCCAAGCTTCTTGGTCAACAGGCCAATATACATTTGGTCAACACTTGGAATGTTTCAGAAATTGGCATATAGTATGGTGTTTGGGGGGAGGGGGTGTCCTTTGGAGAGTAAAGTTGTTCACTGGGGAAATTTTTTATGGATTTTGTTGTTGTTTGGTTTGCTTTTGGTTAATTTGGGATTTGATTTTATTTGTCCATCCTTGCTTTTTTTTTTTCCCTCCAAAATACCCCAGCTGGATATGTCTTGCAAGCACTGTGAGGCTGGTTCTATATACAGTGGTCTCTCATTTCCAGGCCTTCCTAAACCAAGAGCAGAAAGAACAAGTGTCTGCTTTTTCAGAGGGTGCTGTCTCTGAAAACATCCCTGACTGGCTGGCCTTCTTGCACATCCAGATGTTTCTGTCTCCCCCACTGTTAAGGGGTCAGACATATGTTAGTGTTAGACAAGGTTTCCAAACTATATCCCCTTTGAAGGAGTGATTTAAGTGCCAGCATTCCCTACATGGATCCTTCTATCACTGCAGAGAGCTGTGAAAGTTTAGAGCTTTAGTTTTTGGGATAGTATAAATTGTTCTGTCCAACCTCATTGACCCAGTCAACATAGTGAGCAATCCCACCTTTCAGTTCCTGTTCCCTGATAATGGAGAGCTACCACTGCCTACATACTTTCAGGGTGTATTTTATCCATATCTCCAGCTGGAGATTTTAGCTGCTGCAAGGAGTATGATACTAGCTTTAATGAGAAATTGACCTGATAGAATCCATTACATAGTTTAAATAATCTATCCTCCTCATAAAATTAAATGTCTTAATATAAATAACAAAAATAATTATATAATTTATATTTAACATATAACATGAAATATAGGATAATTTAAAATACAAAAATGCCCTATAATTAGATTTAATGAAATACAATATATTGACATATATTATCTAAATTATTATACAAATGTTATTTGTTTTTAAATATTAATAAATTAATAAGTTTCTGCCATATATGCAGCCACCTGTTCTATATTATTTAACTTAGTAATCTGCTTTGAATGACAAGGCCCAATCCAGAATCACTCTTCTGGACACAAATATTTATTTGTGCCAGAGTTTTCATTGAGTTTTTGTTTTCATTTTGTGTTACTTTATAATTATAACAACTTCATAATTGATACTAGTTATAATTGCTTAAAAATCATTTTTCTGAGGAGTCTGCAGAAAATCCAACATTCATGCCAATTGTAAAAGCTGCATATTAGTGTTGTCAGAGGGAAATAAAACCAGAGCCTCTCAGAGAAAAATTGTGTCCACAGCTTATGTACCAGTCTACCCAAAACACAGCTGCATTGTATAAACAGCAATCCATTCACACCCCTGGGAAAATCGGATCACAAATAAAACTACCACAACAGACCAAAATCTCCATCTGAATGACATACTTCCCAGTGAAACAAACAATAACAATCATCATCACCATTATTATTAACAGGCATTGCCTGGCAAATTCCTTGCAAACTGAGGCAAATGCTTCTCTATTAGCTCACTCCTGAAAATGGTCCTGGCAAAATCCCCTTGACAATCCTAATGTGCATAAGACATTGATGGAAAATACTGAGTTATAAGCTCTTGCATGCTGAACCAGCTGTCTGGAAAATGCATCTTGGGGACAGTAACAATTTGAAATGCTCTGTGAGATCCTTTATCATAAATTGCCCGCCTGCAGAATCATTCCACACGTCAAAGAAGGACATAAAAGTGAAGTACAGGGATGGACAACAGAATGGCCAAAGAGGGAAGAGCAATTCCTTTAGCCTCACCATGGGTATCAGTGGGAAAAATGGCAAGCTAGCTCCTTGTAGCCCACATACTCTTCTGACCAAGGGCAATGGAGGTGAATGCTTTTATTTTGGACAGTGGAGTATTTCTTAACAAGGGTGTGGAAAATTCTTCTCTTCAGATGGGATCACTAAGCTTGAAAACAGGGCAGGTCCACGTATTAAATTTGAACCAAGTACAAACTAAGAACACAGAGAAGGTAAAAGCCACAGCAAACCACTGTGTTTGGCATAAAGCATGGTTAATAGTCAGGGTCTGGAAGCAGGGATGGAAAATCCAGTTTGAAAATTAACTGGAAAGAGGGTCCAAAAGCCAGAAGTATGGGAATCCCAGTAAAGTGAGGGAAATAAATTCTGAAGAGCTGGAGCAAGGCCAGTGCAGTGCATGATTTCAGAAACAAAAAGCTGAGCAGGGATTTGGAGTTGAGGACCAGGAGTAAAGTTGTGCAGTAGGGGGTGGACACTATACTGGCACAGGGCAGCCACAAATATGGATAATATGACTGTGCTATAAAAACTCTGCCATGGAAAAGCACTCAGAGAGGGAGTCTGGGCTAGAAAGCAGTAAATAAGATCTACATCAGAGGCTGCACATCATGTGAGGCTCCCCTCCCTGTGCCCAGAGCCAGGGCCAGCCCTGCCACAGGACTGACTGCAGCCAAGGCATTCACAAACACCCAACTGCCAAGGCAGAGCTGTATTCAAATGAAGGCAATCAAATCGTGACTTTCCAAATTATTAAGCCTCCTAATACCATGGTGACTCTTCATCATGCAAATAAAAAAACCAAGGTTTGGATAATCAGCGTTCAGCCCATCTGTAATTTGATGAGATTGTGAGTAGGAATGTCTCTGAAAGGCGTGGGTGCTCTGTTCATGAGAGCAAGTAAATCTCAGATATTTTTCTCCCAAAATCTTTAAAATACAAAATGCAAATCAGAATCCTGCAAAACCAGAAAAGGCTTCTTAATGTTTTTTAACTTTTCTTGTTTTTATCTACGTTGTGAAAGTTGCAAAGGCTTTTTTTTTTCTCCTGATATGGCATCAGAATTCAGAGAGACAAATAAAGGGACAGAGACTTTAAAAAAAAAAAAAAAAAATCACGTCAAGTAAACATGTCAATAAAATGCCTGAGTCCAGATTTAAATTACCTAGAAATTTGTGAGTGCTTCAGTCTGGGTCCCTGACTTATACAACTCTCTAAATTTCAGAGGAATTGCCTGACAGGAATTTAACTCAAGGAAATCTAATTTGAATGAGTCTAGTGCACAGTAGGTCTTGGATGTTTTGAACAACACCTTTCAATATTTATAATACTATTATAAACTTATATCAAGACAGAAGAGAGGAGACAGTACACTGGTTCCCAAAAACTAAAAAAATTTTGTAAAAGAGTCTAAAACCACTCTGGTGGGGCATGAAATCTGAACTTGTACTTGTGGCCAGAGAAGCACAGCCTTCCCTCTGCTAGCTCTTCTGTCAGCAGCTTGCAGCACAATTGTTTTTGTCACTGAACCCTGTGAAACCTCAGACTGAAGGGAAGTGGAAATCCGAGGGGTCAGATAGTCATGTGGATTTATCCTTTTTAGGCAGTGTTTTAATTTCAAGTAATATTTAACTTGCTTTGCTTTTAAACTGATGTCTAAGGAGCCTCTTGCAATGGCTTTCTGAAGTTTGCTCTTTAGATGCTCATGTTGGATGCCATGGTGAAAGACACTGGGCAGAAGGGGCTCCCACAGTGAGCTGTAAGAGGTGAATAGTCTCAGTCACTGCCCACACTACAACTGGTGGCTGTAATCCCAACATTCTTGACCAAAGGTTATCAGGTTCATTTGTGCCTTTTCTTCTACAATCCATTTCTTTTGGAGGAGAAAGGGAAATAGTGTCTTTAATTATGGAGAACACGTTTGGGGAATTTTTGGCTTTTTCTTCTCCAAAGTATCTTTTCCTTGTAAATTTTTTTTTTTTCTTGAGAACAAGAACAAATGCTTGTTTTTGTTAAAGTTACGAATAGCAAATACTTTCCTCTCCCATTTTTCACATGTAAGTACCTCCATGTCTTTTCAGGCAATAGAAATCCTCCCTTATGAGCTGCATTCACCACCTGGCTCCTTTGCCCTTTGCCAAGGACATCAGTGATGAACTATAACATGCCTCTAAGACAAGGACTTGAAGTTGGAAGGTGAGTTTGACAAAGGGTGTTAGGAGTGCAGAGCAGATTGGCAGCATAAACAATCTAAGGGTCTCTGGAGAGACACAGAGCAAGAATTCAAAAATTAAACATGTGGGTTTCAGATAAAGGTTTATGGCTAAAACTTGTTTACAGCTCAAAAGGATTTTATACTTTCCAAAGAGAGAAAACTCTGACTTTTGTTTCTGACAAGATCTCACAATTACCTTCTGCTTGCTCTGGGAAAACTCAGGCAAGTATAATGCTGTGCCTACTGGCACATTACCCTGATTCAGTGTCAGTGTAGAAAGGGAATTAGTGAACCTGACTGCCAGTGAAGTACTACAATAAAAGCCCTAATGCAGATAGAGTCTGAAAAACATAAGGTGATTTATGGGTGTGTAAATTATTTCTCCTCTTGAAATGGAATAAGATCTACTAATATAAGGACTTTTATTCTAGCAATAACTGTATTCACACTACAGGGGTTTTGCCAATTTAGTGATATCAGCATAGCTAAAAAGCAAAACTTCTGCCTATCAACAAGACATAGCCCACATATATAATGTAACAATGTTTCTTACAGAAAATGGGAGAAAAACCCCCAAAAAGTCCAATTTATTGTTGTGAAAAAGCTCAGTAATTAATATAGGTAGTTTTTCCTCCATTGCTGCAATGACTTCATTCCTGGACTATAAGTTCAAGTAACATGACACCAAACTTTTACTGACAATACTGAAGCTAAATCTAATATTACAAAATTTACCTAGACTGTGGGTGCAGTTTTAAATAAAATAATTTATAATTATTTATATATTATAATGTATGCACTTGAAATGTTCTTGAAATTCCAGTCTATTTGGCTTTTGCTTCTTAACGTGATTATCACTCAAAAATTGAGGTAGTTTGGCAAAAATGTAACACACATGACAAATTAATTTTGCATCATGACAATGGAGTTGTACAGTGCCCAAGACATTGGTCACCTCTACACAAGGAAAGATGACACATTGGATTATCTTCCAAGCAAGGACATTGTTCCTGTTGACAACACTCCTCCACCAAGGTATAATTTTCCCTGTGCCAGGGGATTCATGTGAATTCTTTTCATGATATCTGTTATGCCACATATAGATACTGCATTTGAGAATGAGGGTTTTCCAGGGCTTTTGGAAGACTTGTGAACACTGAGCTTCCACTGTGTTTCCAGGACTTCCAACACTATGCTTCTTGTGTCATCTCACAAGACAGCTTGGACTTTTACAACAGAGCCTGAGCAGACTGAAGCTCTGTAGGTTAGCAAGACTCAAAAAGACTGCAGAGTACAAGGACCACTTTGGGTCATAACCCCTTTTTATACATGTTCCAGATTTATTCTTACCCTGCTGTAAACAGATCTCAAACCTTCTAGTAAATCTCCATTCTGCCTTAGACTGGAGACTTTCTACAGACTCTGACCTGTAGGAGGTCATGCTTGATAAAACCACCCCAAGTAAGTTTGGGGGGATTTGTTTGATTGGTTACCTCCTTCAAAAAATTTGATAAGCTTCCATGAGTTTAGTGAGGAGGAATATGTTGTTTTTTTGGCACTCACACTCACCACACCTTTTCCTTGCTTCATCTCTAACCCAGTATGAACTGATGGGAAGAAAGCTCTAGGCAAGCTGAAATATTTCAGCATTATTGCAAAATGCCCAAAATAGAACAGGCATGGGTGAGCTCCTGAGCAGTCCAGGGTTCAGCAACAGAGAATCATTCCCCCCAACATATCCATTCTCATGTTTACCAGGTTTTTATAAGATAAGGCCTGTCACTTGTATCAGGATGACATTGAACTACCACAATTTGGTGTTGTGAAACACTGAGGACACATTGATTTGCTGTGGAACTTCAAAATAGCTGGCAAAGTCTGAGTGCTGAATGACAATTACTGTGTGGAGGTACAGAGCTATTGGCAGCATAATGCATTAGAGGCAACAGTAATTCAAAATTCAGAGTGCCTGCTCGTGTGGAACGTACTGCTCCCAAGGTACCGCTGTATAACCATGGTGCCTTGGCCAACAGCCCCCTTGCCAATAAAACAGCTTTTATACATCCCCTGTATATATACATGAGCCACTGTAGAGTACATCAGAGCACTTACTTCTGCCTGCACAGTCCCTGCAGGATTCTGCTTTCTCCTACCCTGCTTCAAAGCAAAAGCAGTCTCAGAGAAAATGATAAAGACACACTAGAGAAAATCTTGGATGCTGCAGCAAGGTGAGCCTTCATCCTGTCCTTCCCTGGGGTGGAACCTGCTGATTTGAAAAGGGCTTTGGGGAGTCCTTTCTGACAGAAGATTGTAGGCTAAAAACCTAATCTATTTCTTTCTATAATTTAGCTTATTAAATTATCTTCTTCCAAATGCCAAGGGTATTCTTCTTGAAATGTGTACTCCTGCACAACCACTTAAATACAGTAAAAAAAATTGTAAAACTTAAGAAATTTGTAAAAATTTAGGCTCAAACCATAGGTGCTGCATGAGGGATAAAACAGTCCCTGTGGTGCTCCTATTGATGGTTTCTATTGATGAAAAACTAGTACTACCAGTTTCAAACTCCTCCTTTCATGAGAAATCATGTAAGACTTCTCATTTAGATTTTTAATGCAGAGTTCTCAGTGCCATATTCAGTTGGCAAGTTTACTGCAGTGCTAGAAATACTGATTTACCTGGCTTAAGTGCCTTTGGATACTTGGCAGGTCAAGTGCAAATGGTGGACAGCAAAGGGGAAAACAAAGCCTCTGTTTAAATCAAGGAAGATTCTTCCAGCTGCATGCTGCAGTAAAGCCAAATAATTTATAACTCTAAAGGCTCCCAGAGCCCTTCTCTCCTTTTGGTGGTCTGTATTTACAGGCTTCTTTTATGTAGTTTAGGTTCAAAAACACTCCACAAAGCTTGTCTTGACTGATAAATCTTCTTGAGAGAAACCAAATATCTTTAACTGAGTAATTTAAAATATATTATCAGGGTTATTCACTGCACTAATGCAGAACTGTGAGCTTTGTATAGTGTTATTTTTCTGCATTCTCTGCAGCAATTGGCTTCTGTTGTAACTTGGACACAGAGATTTTCCTCCACATAATTTTATTAGGG
This sequence comes from Oenanthe melanoleuca, assembly GCF_029582105.1. Lineage (NCBI taxonomy): Eukaryota > Metazoa > Chordata > Aves > Passeriformes > Muscicapidae > Oenanthe > Oenanthe melanoleuca. Next base: position 71,241 of record NW_026612663.1, read on the forward strand.
GAATACCAAGCATTAAGTTTATGTCAGCACTGGCTTGTTAAAATAAGTCCATCACATAGCAGATATGGCACATCTGAACTAGAAAAATACTTGGATACTGCTGCCATGAACAGTGTTTTTTTTCAGCTTGGTTATCATATCACATAAGTGTAAATCTTGGATAATGTTTGGAGAACTCTTTCCAGACAGAGTTATAAACAAACCAAACTCCTAAATTTGAAGCTTAGCAACAGCCAGCCATCCCTCTCCCCTGGAAAACATTAATTCATCATCACTGCAGACAGTCTACCCATGAAGTGATCTGTAATAAATATCACCATTGCTGTTTCCATCACAGCAATAAAGGTCCCACTCTGCTACACATTGTGTAAAGGATGGCACCAGCAGCACCCCTATTTTCAGGCAAATGTTGATCTACTCACATAGCTAAATCCCCCTAGGAGTCACACTGCTAGCTCAGCAGTCTGCTCATCGAGTCTTTTCACTGAAGTTTGATACAGACAGAAAGCCTGGAGAAATCCAGCATCAAGCCTTTGTACTTAGGCAATTCTACCAAGGCTGGCCCAGTCCAAAGTTTTTTCATTATTTTTAGGAAATCGTGTGGACCACAATAATTACTCCACTATAATAGGAGTGGAAAACCCTGAGGCAGGTGACCCTCAGTGCCTGTAATGCCAGCCCTCATGCTCCCTCTCCCTTTGCAGTGTTGGCATGTTCAAAGTGCTTGCCACCAGCATTTGAGCAGAAGGGAGTGCAGGAGGGTTTGACATACATGCAAGAGTGCATTTGTTATATCCACAATTCTTGCCAAAGAAACTCTCAAATGATTCAATTTGGACATATGAAAGAAAGGTCTTTTTTTTTTTTTTTTTTTTTTAAGTTAAGTAGTTCTCTGAATGGTATGAATGTACCTGTGGTGGGACAATCCATGTGATAAAAGGTTTAATCACAGAGGCCAGGCATTCACAGTTGGATTTCAATGAAAGTGTGTGTTATTTATACCTTTTAATTCCTTGCCTCCAGCCATATGCACTGACTACTTGATCACTGATGTAATAAAAGAAGGTGCACATGAAAAGGGATATGGATGAGAACAAGCTAGTTATTACCCAAGGTGTTATTCATTGCTTAGTGTCACAATAGTCTCCATTAACTCAAGGTCACTCCTCCCTCTTCATCTAGTCCATTCCACTTCACTTCTGTAAGCACCTGACAACTTAATAACACCTCATTTGTGAGCACTGACAAGCATATGGTGTTAAAACTTCTCTAAGCTTGAGAACATGTGTTTTATGGCTGTTATTCCATGTATGAAGCTGGCACCTGGGGCTTGCAGCCAGGCAGGAGGACCTGCTCAGTGATGGCAGGAGTGAAGGTGCCTCCTCCAGCTGCTGGGTGAGCCACCGTGGGGAAGGGTTTTGGTCCAAGAGGAATCAGACAGAAAGAAGAGCTAGGAGTTCCTGACAATGCTGGAGAAGCCAAAAATAGCATTCACCTGATATTAGGTTAGCACAGCCTGGATCCCTATGCTTGTTATGCTCCTGATCATCATCAATATATCAGCATTTCCTGGCTTCACAGAAGATTTGGGTAGTTGCAGGGTACAGTAGCATTGATCTTTAGAGGTCAGAAGGTAATTACACTGTGGGTCCATATTTTCTGCTACACTCAGATCCTCATGTCCTCACTCAGACACAAAACTGGCACCATATTTAGTTTAGGAGAAATTAATTTTGTCTCTGCCCAGAGTGGTGGTGCAGTGTTGGGACTAGAATTTTAACAGAGGGCCCCCTGAATTTTCACTCAAACAAAATCTGCTGAAAGTTGTGAAATTTTATTTCTGGAACTCTAAAATAAGGTCCTTCAGGGGCTTGAATGTTAAAACAACACAGAATAATTAACTGAGTCAACAGAAAACAAGGAAATTGTTATTATGCCAAGATGCTTCATTGTTTGCTTTTTGGGTTTTTTTTGTTTGTTTTTGTTTGTTTGTTTTGTTGTTTTTTGGGTGTTTTTTTGAGCTGTGGACAATGGGAACCAATCCTTAAGCGTTCATTCAAAATTATGAAGGTTCAAATAAATTTCTTTTAGTGGCAAATTAGATTTGTAGCATAGTCTAATTTTTACTGGGGCTGGGGGAAGAATAATAGTTTGATATCTATTTGTAAGAATGGAATACAGTCCAGAAAGAGTTCAGGTTTTAGATGGAAGCATGCCAGCAAACAGGCTGATCAGACAACACTAAAATTAAAAGATGCAGATTATGGTGAGGTTCAGCACACCTGCTGTCAGCTGGAGCAGGTGCTTACAAGGACTACAATATGTTGGAAGCAGTGTGTGTTAAAAGAGTAAAACAGCAAGAAGGTGACAATACTAAGTTGATAATCACAGTTTTGGAAGCAGCAATTAGCACTGTTCTCAAGCTCATCCCTTCCTGATGTAACACAACATGAGAAGGAGTGAGTGTGCTCAGGTCAAGAGATTATCCAGAGAAACACAGCATCCTAAACAGATTCTTTAGTTATCCTTAGTTATTTTTCAGCTAAACCCATGTCTACATAACAGGAAGATTTTCAGCCACCACAGCTCAGCTTGCCAAGGAAGATTTGGACTCACATGTGTAAGGCATGTACAAAGCAATAAAGTGTCTTTAGGTTTTTCTGCATGGAACTGCAGGTAGGCAATAAATCATGGTAAGACTTGAAGTCAAACTGATTTTGGGAAAAAATACAAAAGCATACACTTTCACCATCCCAAGCAGGAAAAGAACTTTATACATCCTCAGATCCGAGGGTTTATTTCATTACAAAAGTCCCTCATTTGAAACCTAAAAGGAAAACCTCTGTCGAAACTGAATATTTTCCCTCTTTTGAACTTTACAATAAAGCACCAATCCAACTTGGTATTTGGTTTTCAAATTAGATAAACATTTTATTGAAATTGGGACTTCCACTGGAAGCCAGTATATTGTGAAAAGGCTTAAGGATCAGTCCAGTTGTTCTAATATTTGATATTCTGTTTGAAAATTGTTTCTCCCAGGAGTTGTAATATATGTTATATATAATAAATATATAATAAATATATTCCAAAGCTCTTGGACAACGAGGCCATGCTATACCCCCCAAAACTTTATTACTGTCTTAGACTATCCTGCAAAGTATGATTGAGTATTCCTGAAGAAACATGAGTCTGGTGGCCTGACTAGATATTTCAATTCTCTATATTGCACCAATTTCTTGGTGAAATTGCTTCTATTTGCACCTCAGAGTGTGGAATGATCCTTGTCCTTAAATAGGTTTATGCAGCCGAGAGGAAGTGAGATAGTGATCCACAGTGCAAATACAACTTGGGATCTTAAATCAAGTCCACTCCCATGTGGCAGCAGGACACATATTCCTGTCTGACAGTTTTCTGAACAGACACTGACATTTTGGGTTCTGGTTCTCCATTTCTTGACATCACCACTGCAAATTAATGCAAAAGGGCCGTTGCCAAATCAACGTGATAGCATTTTAAATTTCCATTTGCAGACTGATAAATGATGAAAATTAAAATAGGGGACAATTAAAGCCTGCTTCCATAGAGGGAAATGTGCAAGTGTTTACTGACTTCTAACCTTACCATACATATACATAAATGTAATTACTTTTTTTTTCTATGCAAATATATTTCATTGGCTTAGACATGTTTTCCTTTCTCTAACACACCATAAAAACATGCAATTAGAAACCTTCATGAACTTTTGAAGACTTCAGATAATGAAAAATTAAAGAATACATATTTGTCTTCAAGAAATTTAAGGATACCCCACAGATAGTTGTCTGTTTCTTAACACTCAGTACAATATAAATCTATTTTCCATTTAAAAAGTGCCAATTTAAGCTTAAAAAAAATTCAGCTTTTGCTTGTCCAATAGTCAAATACTCTGGTTTTGATGCCTTTCTTCAAACTCTCCAAATTTACTGTTTAATACTACACACATTTATTTTGCCATGAATCCTTATTGAGGTGTCTTTAACTAAAATGGTAAGACAGGAACACAAAAATTATGCAGCCTATTTTTCCATTTTCTATTCATATTCATCCCCGAGTAATGAAAGTGAGAACCCAAAATTCAACAAAGATAACCCTAAACCTTGGGGAGTAATAGGACCATCTGCATTCAAGAAAGGATCTTGGGGCTTTGCATCATCATCCCATGCTCAATTTGTTTTCCAAGGCAACACATCACACCTCTCATGGCAAAAGCAGCCCTGCAGGAGACCCCTCAGTTGCCAGCTCTTGTTTGCCCTAACACTGTCCGTGATGTAACTACAATGGGACTGCAGACTGGTTTAGTCCACTACATGAAAAAGTGTGTGCTGCTATTACATCTTTTCATGCAGCTTGCCCTATCCACAATTGCAGTTTTAGTCCCCAGTATGACTCTGTTTTCCACAATCCACCCTTTGTCTCAGGTTAGTGCCCAGGTTCTTGACAGAAGATTTTACATGGGCTTTGGAATACTTATAGCCTGTAGCAAAAAATCATATTTTGGCTCTTGACAAAGGATATTCCTTTTGTTCAGGATCAATCTATTCCTATTAGTCCCATGATTTATCCCGTGTTAGGACACTAGAATAGATTAGTAAGAATTTGCAAAGTGGTCTACTCCTTGCTTACTTCAGAGTGACCATCCTTTACCAGGATACACACCATAAACAAGTACACCTCATAGGGACTCCCTAGTCCAGAACAGTGTTTTATGTCAGCTTGGCCATACAAGTTATCAATTTCCCTGAAGTGGTGATTCTATTTAGGGCAGATCAGGAAGGTATGGAGACATGCTAAACCCACTTTGCCTGAGAGCAATGATAGTCTAAATGGATTTCCCTCTCTGTCTGCAGTTTTTAGGAGCACACAGGTAGAGAAAATTTTAATTTTAACTTCTCTGTATCACACTCCTAGAGTTTTCTCTAAGGTGACTTCCAAGAAGAAGAATGCTACATGCAGAAGTGTTTCCCAAGGTTACAAGCCTCCCATTCTCTTCTCACACAGTAGAAGAGAGTTGATATCACATTTCACCTGCTTATTGTGCTCATTTCCCACATATTTATGGACTATGCCTCTGACAGAGGCAAAAAGAAACAAAACCCACTCACTTAAATTCTATTTTCCTATCATGGCATCGTGTTAAACTTAACCTCAGCTCAGTAGTCTCTCTTTTTTCCTAATGAAGCTCCTGATTGCTATACACTTCAAGCTGATCAGAGAACCAGTGGAGGTGAGGAATGACATTTCTTTGCCCTGTTCTTGCATGTAGAGATTTCTGCTTCCCTCCTCTCACCTACCCCAACCCCCACTTCAAAAAAAAAACAAAAATCACCCATATTTCCCTTATTCAAAAATGAGCTCATTACCAGCCTTGCCAGCCTGAGTAAGGGAGCACTTGAGGTAAGGGAATGCCATATACACCATATGGTACACATCTTGTTGCAGCAGTTTCCAAGTGTACAGTACAGATTGTACAATCATCTTCATACAGCTTAGCCAGAAAAGCACACTTCTTTTTATTTAACAGCCAATGCTGTTTCCGCCAAGAAGAAACTGTTTCTTTGGCTTTGGAAGCTAAAAACATTCTCAAATCATTATGAGGTGAGATGAAAACAGGATTAAAGGAAAATAAGTGGCACATACTTCCAGGAGCATTTTCCAATAAAATTTGTACCAACTGCCCTGGGAAGGAGATGGCTGGGGACAGAAATCGTGTTCTCTCCACATCTGCCTCATACATTGATTTGGAAACTTCTGTGAGCAGAAAGTGGGCAAAGCTTGTTGAATATATAGAGGTAGAATGCTAACTAGATCTTAATGTCAGAAGGAAAAGCCCATGGATTTATGGATCTTTTGAAAAACAAGCCTGAGAGAACAGTCCTGTGAAAAGATGGACTTTGTTGCTCACTGAAGAGCATTCAATTAATCACCTGAGGAGTGGAGAGAAATACAATCATCCCTAACTATCCTTTTAGGATGTCTGTGCATTGCATAATTAGAGTGGTGTGTTTGGCACCTGTCCTAGAAATACTGTGTCCTTTACTGTCAACAGCAGGCATGAGAATATGTTTCTTTATGTAGGGTTAGTTGATCGAATATCACGCTCCTCTATCAAAAAACCTGGAAGTTATGTTGGACTGAAACCTTTGATACTTTTTTACAAGTACTGAATTATCCCAGCACCAAGACCTCCTATTACCACTGAAAACAGTGCCAATTACCCCAAAATAGATTAAATTATGCCTTACATTCTCCCTGAAAATAAACTTAGGAGGGGGAAAAAAAATATATATATAAATAAAATCTTACAGATTGATAAAATCACCAAGTCTTTATCAAGTACTTGCACATTCACGCTAAGAGACTTCTGCTGGTAATGTACAACCTCATCACCACTTGAAATATGCAGTGGCTCAGAGCTGAATGTTCAGTCTGAGAACCAAACAGGTGCCCTTGTCCTGCCCCTCACTGAAGCAGCCAGAGATTTACTTTTATTCCATTTCTGCTGATGATTTATATCTCAGAACTTCAAAAAATGAACTGCAATCTGTAGTGGAGGGCTGGATCTTAGATCACGGAGATAAAAGACAGAATAAACCATCTTTATGACAAGTGCAAATAAAGTGTCCTAATAAGAGATTAGTCAGATATTAAGCTGCTCTCACTTCACATCAATCAAAATACCTCATTACTAAAGTTAACACTTCACAAAAAAGCAAGAATTTTATGTTCATTAAGTAGTCAGCACATCCACTGTTTTCACATAAAATTGAGACTGATCACTGTTTTCTGAATTCAAGTCTCAGGTTTATTATTTTTGTCTCTTATTTTTTGTGTATTCCTTCTTTGGCTTTCCTTCCTCTACAGGTTGATTACTTTTTGTTTATAAATACATTTGCATAATGTTTTTAACTAGATCATAGTCATCTGAGCAAACAGCAAGTAGGAAGGTTATTAAATGATAAAGCTCCAATTTCTGTAACTTTCAATTACTGAAACAAGATTATGTGAGTGCCACAGGGAAAACATAATGTAACATTTAAGAAATGCTGTGTAGAACATTTGAGCATCTCTGGGAGACATCAACTGTCTCTGGATATTCCAGAGCCCTAACAACCTTTTTTTACCTCAGGAATTCCAGTGGACACTCTGAGGTTACTTCAGAGGACACTTTCTCAGGAAACAGAAGGCAGATCTTAATGGGACACGTCAGGTTTGCACTAAGGTATACTAAGAAATTTAAAATTTAAATTTAAAATGGAGAAACGGAGAATCATCTAGGGAAGAACATTTAGTTTCAAGAATTTGTGACTTAATGGAATCTAGGAGGAGGTTACTAAGAGGGAAGTTCAAAGTGATACTGCAATGCCAGCAGGATGTGCAGTACAAATTCCAGGAGGATGGGAAGAGAGTGGTTGGGATTGGGGATCAGGGGTACATTAGGCCTGTATTCAGCCACAACTATCATCAAAGGATCAAAGCATGCACTAGAAAGATGACAGAAAAAGAGGACAGGCTTTACTGTCAGACCTCTTCCTGCTCCCAATCCACTTAGGTATTTATGCTGGACATCTTAGTGTTCTTCCACCAGATACTCATATTCTGAAAATTCCCTCACTAGGAGAAACCAAATCAAAGACAATCCTTTTCAGTCCCTGCATTGAGTCTGCTACCCTCCCCTGCTGACAGCAACATTCCTTTTTGATGTGGGAACTTTTGCAACATTCCCTCCCAGTAGCCAGGATATGCCAGCCCCTGACATTAGCTGCCTCATTGCCACACAGATCAGCAAACCCTCAAGGAACTTCTCTTACCTTGAGTGGTAATGGCTCCACTGATGCATCTAATTTGACACAAAATTCTATTACTTAAGAACAGGTTAAAAAAAAAAAAAATCCAAAAACCACCAAAAAAAAGGCACATGAAAACCCCTAAACCACTCCCCGAAAAAGCCAAAAAAAAAAAAAAAAAAAACAAAACCAAAAAACCAAAAAAAACCAACAAACAAAACCCCACACAGAAAAGAGAAAATTATTCTTGTTCATTGTAAAGAGAGATGGCCTAGCCTGTTTTAAAGAAAGTAGTTTAAGGAACCACACTCTGGAAACCAAGAAAGTTACTGCTAGTAAAAACAGATAAGTAACACAGTATGTGTTCTGATTAAATTCCAAGTGGCCATAACAATAACACTGTTTTATATTTTTATTCAATGAAGATTATTTAAAAAAAAAAAAAAAGGAAAAAGGAGAATTAAGCATTAACACGGCTAGCTATCATTAATATAAATGCCTGTTAAAAGGACTCTTGTCACACTTCAATGTAATCTCTTTCCAGAAGAGTGGCACCTGTCACCACTGGGCAGAAAACTGAACAAACAGAACTCAACTCAAAAACTGAATGGGCAAAACCTCAATCTGTTTTGTGGTATGGAGGGATCTTTTCCATAGAGACAGCATCAGTGACTACCCCCAGATAATACATAGAAAAGGAATAATGATACTAGAATGGGGAGGAGTAGGGTAGGGGAAAAAAAGGAAAAGAAAAGAAAAAAACAAAGAAGCATAATCAGGAATGTTGCTTAAGGTGATGAACATGGAATGCTTCCTCTTTCTTACATCTTCTTTTGATATTCTGCAGGTTATAAACTAATAGAAGCCCTTTTCTCAGTTTGAGTTCATCATGCAGCCCCCAGGACCAGGAACAGCAAGGGACCACACTGTCCAGTGATCCATTCCTGGGCCTGGAGCAAAAGCCACATCCATGCCAAGAGCTGTCAGGGAGCCTGGGTTTCTAGATGTTTAGCATTACAGTGTTGCTCTGTACAACAGCTGCATCACATAAAAAGGAAGAGGACTCAACATCCAAGCCTTACACACCTATACCCATGTGCACACCATTGGTGTTCACACCCAGAGCAGTGAATGTTTGATGACTTTTCTGCACTGATCTTCCTGCATCTGGGTCAGCCCCTGGCATTCTGCTGCACTGCATTTCCAGGGTTTTTTTGGTGACAATCTCTTGTTTCATAACATTTCATCATGTTCATTATGATAGGGTTCCATCATGTCTCCCTACCCCATTCCTAAAGGTTTGCCCAATCACTCTGTGTCATTTCTTTCTTTCCCTTTCATCACCTACTCTGTATGGGAAGAAATCATGTAAAATGAAGAGGGACAAGAGCTGTGGTGACTGAATCACAGAGAAGCTGAGAGTGGAAGGCAACTCTGGAGATCATCTTGTCCATCCTCCTGCTCAGGCAGGACCACCCAGAGCCAGCTGCTCAGGATCATGACCAGGTGGGTTTTGAACACCTGCAAGGATGGAGACACCACATCCTCTCTGGGTAGCCTGTTTCTGTGCTTGGTTACACTCAGAGTAATAAAGTGTTTCCAGATACAGCCTCTTCTGTTTCTCTCTGTTACCTCTTGCCCTGTCCCTGGAACCACTGAAAAGAGCCCGGCCTTGCTTTAAAGGAAGGCAGAACCAGGTATAATTATCTTGCTGTTCAATTGATAAACAGTTAGAGGCATGATTGAAGTTGAGATCATGTTCTCTGCCCTTTTCTTATTTTGTTTGTTTTTTAATTAAGGAAGGTTCTACTTCTGGTACAGTCTTAGCAGGATGGGAGTATTCATGAGCTTGGATGATTAATGCAAAGAAAAATTGTCCAGTTTTAAATAGAACCCTTGTAAATAAACTATAGTACTTGTGGGCTACCAACTGGAACTCAGGAAAGAAATCTGAACTTGTAAATTTATTGTTTCAGTCCATTTAAACTTCTAGGAAAACTACCACCAGTAATGTTTATGATCAGTATTTTGCATAAAGCAGCTGTACATACGTATAACTATGTGTGTGCACACACAGCAGCAGTAACTGTGAGTGAAGGATGCTGTCACACTCCTGGGACTTGCTTCTCTGCAATTTACTTTTTTTGCCAGCAATGAAAAAAAGAAAAAAAATATTCCACCAACAACTCAGGAGTTTAATAAATAAATAAATAAAACTGGGGCATTGAGATTTCTCTGAAAGAAATAACTGAAGAACTCAATGTTGGAGACCACAGGGTTAGCTTCAGAGAATACCTAAGGAAAGCCATTCGACCTCTGCCCTCATGCTGAGCTGTCTGGAGAAAAGCCAGTCTAGCAGATGTGGGGAAAGACTGCATGTTATAGAAATCTGCTTGTTTGGGTCCTAGCACATCCCACTCCTTTAACAAATTCTAATGGTCATGCACTGTACAGCTCATTCTGGGTACATTAACAGCACTTAAAAGCAGGAGACTATTTACCCAGAGACATTCACATGGAGCTGTTTTGAAGAGATTCCCCCACAACACCATGGAAAAGAGACCAGTCAGAGGCACGGCAGGATGCACAACTAACACACCGCGCAATGAGAAGGAAAACCACCCACTGAAATCCATCCCCAGCAGCCAGGGCTCAGCCAGCATGTGGGTGGCAGGCAGCCAGGCTGGCCTGAGAGCTGGCTGGCTCAGCAGCTGCACGTCACCCACGGGATCCAGGCCACTTTCCTTGGCAGCAGACACAGAACCAACAAACCCATCACGTGCGTCACTTACAGCTGTCTGTTAAGAGCCACAACTTTGAATGCAGAAAGCTGGCCAAACTTTTCCCAAGTTTTCCATGAGACTGGTACTTCCTCTGATTGGTTTACTGCTGTTTGGACACTGTGAAAAAGCTGTTCTGCTCCACACCACAATCCAGAGAGTCCCTGTGCAGGGATTTGCCTGCTGTCGTCATTCCCTTCATGCTGTGCTCCTGCAGAGTGGGAGTTGTGTTATGGAGTCACTGGTGCCTATTTCTGCACTCCATTTAACACAGTGTTAGGTCCTCCCTCATTCTTTTGGGGATGAAAAAGCTCCACTGGGTGAGCAATTGGCAGTGTTCATTCTGTACGTGCAAAACCCATGTCCTCCCTACATGCAGAGCTTTCTGTGCTGCCCACTCAGAAAGAGCACAGAGAGAAGAAAGTTGAGGTAGAGCAAGGTAAAGACACCATCAGCCCTTGGATGTTTTGGGGACATAGAAAATATGGATGTTTTCACAGGGGCTGGATGCTACATGAGGAAAAAAACCCACTCATTCTTCTGTGAAGGGATGTGGGAAACCAAATCATTTTCTGCAGCACACCCATAACTGTCAGAAACTGCAGAGCTATGTAAGTAGGGTAGATGAATCCATATACACAGTGACAGATGAGGCCACCTCAAAGCTTTTGAGAAATGCAGTGAGAATTTAACTTTTCCAAGGATGAAAACTTAAGCCTCTAACAGGAATACATAACTCCAGCTATGGAAAGAAACAAGATAAAGATAACAGACAGAAAAAGGGTAGAGATCAAGAGAGCTGAATTTGCTGTTTGCAAGGGAGAAGGATGGTTGCTGTATTTTTGTAGCATAAGCCCCTTCTGAGGCTCAGTTTTCCAGGCTCCTAAGCACAGTCAAAGCAGCACAGAGAATCAGAAGCTGGTCTTTTGCCCCACAGTTGCTTTGCTGGCAAATGCCCACTTTTGCCTAAGCCTAAAGTCAGCCTTGAGAATTTTGTTGGCTAGCACCACCAAACCCACAGCACAAAATAATAGCACATGAGCATGAGCAGGTGCCACATTACTAAGCAAGGAGCAATGTCCAGAAACCTGGGGTTAGTCTCAGCTCTTTGCAAAAAGTCCAAATGAAATTCTGGCTAAGCAGGTGTCAGTGAGAAGTAGGAGGGACCTGTTAAGGACCAAGGCTGGCACTCAGCCATCATCCAGCCTCACACTGTGTCCCTAGGAGGATGCTAGGAGCAAGGAGAGCTCCTGTCTTGCTAAGATACTTCCTGTAGAAACTAGGAAGTTCACAGGGCCCAGAAAGCAACTCTATACTTCAATCAAGTCATAAAATATATGCTAACTCCAGCTGCATTGTTGTTTGTAAGCATATTCCTACCCACAGGTAGTCTGCATTGAAATGTGCCAACAAATTCTTTGTGCTCAGCCAGAAGTGACAAGATGCAGATAATCAAGGCAAATCAGAGCCATTAAAAACAAGCACATCCATCTGTCAAATAACAATAAAAGTCATAGTAGCTAGAAGTTTGCCCAGCATTTGCTTTGCTTAGTAGCAAAATGGTTTTGCACAACAGGAGCAGAATAAGATAGTACTTTTTGTGAGATTTTTTTGTTTGTTTGCTTGGAATTTTTTATTCTTCTTTCTCTCTAACCACCTAGAGATGGTCTAAGTAGTCAAAATTGATTACCTCTCATTCACACCTTCATTTCCACATATATACAACTTCAGGCTAATTAGACAAAGTTGTGTGTTTTGAATTAGAAAAAAAATAAATTCCAATACATTTCTTCATCCATCTCCCTCTGCTCGTCAGACAAGAGATGTGAATGTAGAAATTTCATACTGTTATATCAGTTGGCTGAACAAACCCCAGATAAGTCTTGAAAAAATCTCTTAAAAAAATAGTCTCTTCTAATGTTAAAGAAACAGAACCCACAAAGAAGATTCCAAAATTAGTTTTGTTTTTGGTGAACAAAACTTAAGGCCACAATTTTTTTTGTTTGTTCCAAGTAGTATTGCAATGCTACAGAAAGCCCCAATGATATGGTTACTCTCTCAAATAAACATTTCCCTTTAATAAGGACATATCATTTCAGATCTTGTCTACAATGCTCCTCTGCAAGACAACCTTAGACTTAAGATTTGTCAAACATAAAACTTCTGATAACATTTGTTTCAGTTTTAGTTATGGAAAGAAAAGACTAAATCTTTGTATAGAGACATGGAAGTGACAGTCAATCATCTGAAGTGTGACTACACAGCTACAGATGTGTAGATAATAAGTTCTTTCTAGGTAATTGTGTTCCCCTCAAAGTATTTCTGATTTAGAATGAGGTTTTTCAAGCTGGACTAGTTTTTTGGGGGGCAGGGATTTCAATGAATGAAAGGAAAAGAAAAAGAAGGCAGCTTTGAATATTTCTTTAAATGCAATATGATTTTTTTTTCTTCCTAATGGATGGGTTTAAAGGCCTTTGCAAACATTCCAGTTTTTAAAGGGACAGGTGTCACTTCAAGTAGATCATATTGAGCCCTTCTCTAACACTTCAATGTGACAACTTCCAGCCAATTTCATACCATGCAGATAAGGTAAATTCCCCCTCCACAGCTGGACAGGCTGTTTGTTCCTTTTGGGAGAAGCTAGTGATAAAACAGAGCAGCAAATCTCTCCACTTATTCTGTTGGAAGCCACAGAGAGGGGAACAAGACCTCAGCCCAGAGCTCTTTAGTTACCTGCCACCTCAGACTGTCATTTATCCCAAGGCAGGAAACCTGGTCTCTGCTCCACCTAACTCAGACACATCACTAGAAAAGCAGCTCTTGCTGGTCATGACACCATTGCTCTCATGGTGCATGTGCAGGGAAAACAGCCATAAGCAAACTTCAGAGCAGCCAGGAGATGACAGTGACTTGCCTGAAGATGGGAAATTGGATTCCATGTTCCTGCTTCACATCAAGAGGAGCAAGGCTTTCTATAGCAGTCCAGCTGAACTGTCCAGCAACCTGTCCAACCAACAATAAAACCCCCACAGGTGTCCTGGTATGCTCAGAATGAAGGAATACCACAAAGGGCTTCATGTCCCAAAACCTGTGGCACAGAGCTCTCGCCAGGTGGAGAAGCCAGCACTTGCAGCAGCACAATGCTATAAATACAGATTGCAAACTCAGAAACCTTTCTGAAGAGCCTCATCAGAAAGGGAGACAAATGCTGCCAGCCATTCCCATACAAATGACTGTACCTGGCTGGGCTACAGTATACTAAACAACTGCAGAAAGCAACAAATCACCAGTCTGTTTGTGACAGGTCATCCCAGCTAAATCAAGTTGTCATTTATTTTTGACTTGCTCTTGCCCCAGGATCAGTAGCTGTTTCTTTCAGGTTGAGACTGGAGCAATTTGAAAGTGCAAAAGCCTATTAGAAAAAATGGCATGAAGGGTTAGTTATAGCAGTGGCGGTTGCACTTTGTCATCTGTAGTTAACCCTTTTGCCCCAGGGCTTCAGAGACTTTCTGTATAGTTCACAGGTCGTTCAGAAGCTTTGCTGCAAGTAAGCATTTAAAGGTGAAACCTGGGAGCAAAGCTGTCATAAAGGCATGGGGGGAGATGGCTGTGCCTGTGGCAGAGGGGAGTTGTTAATCCAGATAATATTTTAGATGGAAATGAGCTCCTTGGAGGGGGTGAGGGGGGAGTGAAGTAAACTTGCCTCTTCTGATTTGTAGCAAAAAATGCCAATCACTTAGGGAAAGTAGACATTTTCAAGCAGTGTTTCAGTTATTTCTGTTGGAATTCATGCCTCACTGATGCCTTTTGTAGATTTACACAAATCAGAGACCTCTGTTGAATTCTGAGCTCATTTATATCAGGGTCTATGACCAAAAAAAGAAAAAAAAAAAATTAAAACAAAGCAGAAATTTTTTGCATGAAGTTCTCCCCATTTCTTCTCAAGAGGAAGAGATAAGGATTGTTCTGTAAAGAAACCAAACAACTCTTCTATGGAGAGGATATTTAGATATTAGAAAGAGATTCTTTACTGTGAGGGTGGTGAGGCACAGGTTGCCCAGTGAAGCTGTGGATGCCCCATCCCTGAAAGTGCTCCAGGCCAGGCTGGATGAGGCTCTCATCAGCCTGGTCTAGTGCAAGGTGTCCCTGCCCATGGCAGAAGGTTTGGAACTAGATGATCTTCAAGGTCCCTTCCACCCAAAATATTCTGGGATTCTATGATCCTATGGTCCAGACTCATATCCAGAAAACCATTATCTGTGTATAGTGCCAAGTATTTAAGAGAAAGGTTACTGAAAGTGTGGCTGCAGTGTTTAGATTTAAACTAGGCTTTCTGCAGAAGACACTGTTTATCTGCTGCATTTCCTGCTTTGCTGACAACTTTTTTAAATGGTTCACTTTACAGATTCTGCTCTTACCAATTGCAATATTAGGAGAAAAAATTCCATAATTTTCTCATTGCTGCACTAAAAGACTCCCGGTCTGGCATGCTGGGCATGGAAGGGGTTGAAAAAACAGTCTTTAGGAAGGAATGAGATGTTTTCTGCATGGGACTTTTCAGCCACTGTACTGGCATAGATACGTAGAGCTGTAATACCAGTCCCCCTCAGAAAATAAAATAAAATAAAATAAAATAAAATAAAATAAAATAAAATAAAATAAAATAAAATAAAATAAAATAAAATAAAATAAAATAAAATAAAATAAAATAAAATAAAATAAAATAAAATAAAATAAAATAAAATAAAGAAAAAAAATTGATTTTTGGGCATTTGCTTAGCTTGTCAAGATATTTGTATTTGAGATGATTAGTAAGACTTAAAAAGCAGCTCCAACTAGTGCACTAATTGTTTACTCAGATATTTCTGCAAAAACCCTTGTCAGAAGGGCTTACCTTAACAGTGCTAATACTCTATTCTCTGCTAAGAGACGCAGCCATTCCAAAAGATTGCATGGCAGTAATCACTAACAGCATCAGAAAAATCACAAATTTGCTTATGATCAGTGTTGGGGGATTTTGTACCTTTTTTTTTTTTTTTTTTGTTTTTCCTCAGGTTTCTTTGCTACACATAAACAACTACAGTTCTTCCTCTTACTCTCTATTCTGTCAGCCTCAGATGTTGGTTATGTCTTCAATACCCTGATCTGACTAAAGCATTTCCCTTTCTCCCTTCTGTTTCCAAGAGATCATGAATAGCTATACTGAGGCAGTCCATGTGTCTAAATATCTCCCTTTATGGCCTCTGTACAAACCTGCTATAGTTTTTCTCACACCTTTTTACATGCTTTTTCTTAAATTCCTTAGACATCTTAAGTTTACTTTCAAAATAAAACAAAGCTGACAGATTTGAAGTCATCTCTGATATTGTGAGGCAACAATAGAAGATAGAAAAGAACCTCTGACAATTCAGAACAAAGATATTTTTTTGTTGCAAGCTTGGTAATGGTGTGAGCTCAACCTTAGTCTCTGCTGAATTGTTAAAATGTGAAAGGCAACTTAGCTAAATGGGCAGTGAATGAGGGGAGCTGGATGTACCCTGCAAGCAAAGTGAAAACTATCAATCACCATCTATTACTTCACTCTTGGTATTTGAGCAGTGTTTCAGATGTTCTGGAGAGATTAGCTCAGAGTAAGTAAATGCCAAAATGGAAACTGTCTACACATATCCACCCGTGTGTCAGCCAAGCTAATCACAGTGTGCTTTATAGACTGACCACTTTGGTCCCAGCTCTATCAGGGATCTCTCAGACATAAATTTAGCAAGGTATTTGAATCTGGCTTGTCTCGGTAGAAAGTTCCATATCCTTCAAGCAAGTCATCATGTAGATAAGGAATGAAGATATCTGACTTGGAGATTTGACCTTCTAAATAGGCAAAGTAAATTAGAAGCTATGAAGATTTCCTGCAATCATTCCCTGGATTATGTCTTGATTTCTAATACTTCATGGATCACAGATTGAGAAGAACTGAGCTAGCTTAACATGAAAGCTGTCATCTAAATCAAAACATAAGCCTTGAGCCCACTCTCTGAATTTCACACATGATTAGAGGGGATATCCTCAGTCCTCAAAGCCAATTCCCAGTCATTTTACAGAATCCTTTTAGTAAACAATTCCTCATTCCTCCTATTAAGTTGTAGAAGAATATTTTGCTTGAGAAAATGGGACCTCCCTTCTGGATAAACCAATGCAAATTCCAGTTCAACACAACAGGTTCCTACTTTACCCAGTTCCATAGAACTAAAATGATACCTGATTGATCTGAGCTCTTTCAAAACAATGGTCCTTTGCATGTCTCCAAATGGAGGAATGGTTGGCCACTGTAATAATCTAAACACAACACAGAGGCAGCATGAAAAGCTGCCTTGTGAGCTTTCCTTATCCTGAATATGGTGCAATAGGCGGAGGGGGTCATAAAATGTTCAAGGCAAATGTCACTTCCTAGGCTGTGTTTTCTCATGGTGAAGAAACATCACTACAAGCAATCACAGTGACAAACCTTAGGACAGAAAATGTCAGTGACTAAGCAGTATCCCCAGGAATACAGGAGAAACCTTCCTTGCTGAGCTGAGATTCAGTTCCCATTCTGAAAGAGAAAAGAGAATAGCAGCAGAAGAGAGACATCAATTGCAGCACATACTACAAAAATAATCCTGAAGGCAGAGGGCAAGAGCAATGGTGGTGTAATCTAAGACTTGAAAGGATACCAGGGATAGAAGAGTTGTAACATTACAGCAGAAAGTGGACAAGATTAGGCTGCATCCATACCAGCAGAAGAATGACACAATTTTACAGGCATAAGAGAAGATGAGGTGAGATAGATTTAGCTGCAAGCACCCAAAAGAAAGGAAAAAAAAGTCATTGAATGCAGCAACATACAGTCATTAAAAAGAGACATATTTTCTTCCTCAGAATGATGTTTTGAGGTGTAGAAGGTGCCAGAACTGTCCCAGAAGAAGAGAAGGAAAAAAAAACCAGGCAGTGAAAAAGCAGAACCACACCTGCATGGGCAGCCACTCCAGAGAATTGTTCATGTTCTTCTTTTTCTCCAGTCATAACAACCAGACCCATGACATGAAGCATGAGTTCATACTTACTATCCAGCAACTCATATAAGGAACATGTGACATCTAGAACTCCCAAGCTGTATTTTAGTAACACATGCATTTATGACTTCTAGCCTTTACCAAACTTCATTTGAAAATGACTGTAACATTCCTTCCTTTAAAAACAGGGAAGTTGAAGTATGAGAAGCAGGGATAAAACTGACTCAAAGTTGGAAGCTTTAGAGTAAAGACAGAAAAGATAGTTTAAGTTCAAAATCTACAGAACTTATAAATTCTGCAAATTCAGCAAAAAATTCAGCAAAGAGTAGAATATGGTCTTTAAAATATTGCTATCCCTCTTTGCCTCTCCCAAACACACATGATTGTATCTATGCTGTATTTGTATGTCTAACTGTGAGCACAAACAGGTACAGACTCATATGTGGCTTCTTTGGTAAACAGACAACAGATACAAATGCAGTGGCACACAAGATGTGAGATCAAGACAGAATTTATTTCTTAATTAATCAGTGACAGCTATGAATACATGAAAAGAAAATCTTATCCCAGATAAGAAAAATCTAATTTTTTTAAAAAACCTGATGCTTCAAAAATTGACTGAGTGTAACGGCAGTTATTTCTAAGATAAATTCTAATACATTAACTTACATAACAAAAAGAAAACTGTTTAAACCATCTGCTCCAGCTTCAGATTTTTGTTTTGGCTTTTGTTTCTTTGTTTGGGTTTTTTTGCTTAGAAATAAGCATATAATGCTTTAGCCATTACATATTTTTCACAATCTGGGCTTTCAGGCTGATGCTTCTGTATTTGGAATGCATCCTTTTTTATGGATGACTCTATTCATGACAAACATATTTTCAGGAAACAGTATTTTAAAGTTGACAATTCTCTGAGCCTTTTGACCAATGACTTTCTGTTCTCAATGAGTAAAGTTAAATAACTTTTTTTATTTATATTTATAGCTAAGAATATAAAAATATTTGTTTTTTATATGAAGCTTCTCTGGAAAAACAAATACTTTGCGACCACATTTCCAAATTTAAGCAATGCAAATGGCTAAACAATATTGTTTTCAAACTGACAGAAGGCAAGCAAACACCTCCAGTGAAAAATTAGCCACCTAAAATAGCTGGAATTCATTTTAGTCTGTTCCTCTGAGGTGAAAAACTGATTTTTCTGAATCAAAACTTACTATGAAGACACATGACTTTAGCAGGACTTCAGGATGGCCTAGGACTGGATCTGGAAGAGTGAGTGACGGCTTCCCACATATATGATTCAGCGCATCACCTTCTGGAGCTGACAAAATCCATCTCAATCCTGCTCTGTCATGTCACAGAATCATAGAACGAGCTGAGTTGGAAGGGACCCACAAGGATGCTCAAGCCCAAGTTCTGGCCCAGCACAGGACACCCCAAGAGTCACCCTGTGCCCAAGAGCATTGTGCTTGAGCTCTGTCAGGCTTGGTGCTGTGACCACTGCCCTGGGGACTATTCCAGTGCCCAGACACCCTCTGGGGAAGAACATTTTCCTGATATCCAACCTAAACCTCCCCTAACCCAACTTCAGGGCATTCCCTTGGGCCCTGTCACTGTCACCACAGAGCAGAGATCAGTGCCTGCCCCTCCTCTGCCTCTCACAAGGAAGTTGTAACTTCAATGTCTCCCCTCAATCTCCTCTTCTCCAGGCTGAAAAGACCAAATGCCCTCAGAGCTCCTCATGGCTCTTCATCATCTCCATTTCCTCCTTTGAAAGCTTTCTAATAGTTTAATGGATTTCTTACATTGCAGTGAGCAAAACTGCATGCAATATTCAAGATGATCTTGCACCATTGTAGGGAATATAGCTCCCTGTTCTCTGAAGCAGACACACTGAATTTATTATATAGAGTCTCTTTGCCACAATAAATTAAAATATATATTCAGAAGTTTCAGAGGTTCAGAGTTAGATCTAGATTTTCAATATCTTTCTTTTGGGCAAAGAACTGAATAGCCCACTGCCAAACTACGGCTTGCAAGAGGTAGGATGCAGTCTGTGCTAGTCCCCTTGGCTCGCTCTAGCATCACCTGCAGCACAGGTGAGCACCTCCAGGGGTTCAACAATGTCACCTAAAAAGCTGACTGAAAGTGCTAGACCACTTGAGAAGAGATCCCCATCCAGCTAACCATAGTTGAGATTGGTTTCATCCCTGGTTTTCTATACTCTGAAGAAAGTGACACCAAATCCTTTCTGAAGGTTCAGAAAGCTGTGAGTTTTTCTTCTTCATCTTCCTTTTGTCATGCATCACCTCATTTTCCAGAAGCAGAGAATGCACAGAAAGCCTCAGCACACCAGAAAGTGCACCTTGGTGCCTCTTGCTCTTCAGCACCCATCATATTGCTCTATGAGATGTAAATATGTGACCTTATTTTGAAAGGAAAATCCTTCCTAGCTGCTTTTCAGCTCCATCACTTATGAATTATAGACTTTCTACTCAATTGCAGCATAATCTCATAGGAATTTATTATGCATCCTGTATATAAAACAGTATGTACCCTCTACAGAGAACATCAAAAGGTAGTTAATAGAGATGTTAAATTATTATTGGTTGAAAGCAGCCGATGCCCTAGAGTAATCAGATTCTCTCTTTCCCTCTCTCGCTTCATATACTATATATAATATATACAATTAATAGTGCACATATATCAGTCTCCGAATAGATCTCTATAAAGTCTGCTGGAATGTTAGGGGAACTGATGTATTAAACATGTGGAACCAAGCAAAGATGTCACAATAAGGCACACTACAAATACCAGCAAAAGTGCTGATGGATACGGCAAAGGAGAAACTGCGAGTCCCAAGGAAAAAAAAAAATAAATAAAAAGCTTTTTGTTATTTCCTGCTCTCATCATTCATTGTGGAGGAAGACAGTCAAGGTGCTGCTGACTGGAGTGAATAGCTGCACTGGTATTTATTAATGGTCAGGATAAAATGTTAAATGCTTATACTGAGCTAATTACTTATTACCAAAGATCAGGAAAAAGTGTCATTTGAAACTTACTACACAATAATTAGATTAATTGTTATGAGATTGAATTAGAATTGCGGTCTCTGGGATAAGGCTCTGAAACAGGAACCAGGAAATTTCTTCAATGCTGTGGGTACATTAGGAACTGTTGCCTAAATTCATCCATCCCAGCTGATGATGTCCTACTCAGAGTCTAATCCTTCCTGTTGAGGAAAGAGTTGACTCTTTCCATGTGTTTATTCAAAACACAGCAACATCTCAAACAAGGCTAGTAACTCAAAATAGTACTTACATTAGTAGTAGGTATTACTGATCATAATCAGAGCAATTGGTGAACTCTAAATGTTAAGTACAGATTTATAAGTTTTTCTTTAATAGGTAATTGAAAATTTCAGAATAAAATTACATTAATTGAAAATTTAGGATGTAGTACTGTGGAAAAGAAGGTAATGGTTCTACTAAATGATGTTAGAAATTCCAAGCTTAATGACTTGTGATTCAACATATTAAATACATGTATTCAAGTGTATGCTTAAAGTGGAGAAAATACTGTAACTCACTGAAACTTGGGTATTTGACTCCTCTAATCATACACTGGTCTACAGCATGATGTACATTTGCCTGGGGTTTTGCACTGCTCCCTTCTAAATTATCTGGGTCTATCTCACACCTGAAGGCTCATCCCATGTAAATCACATTGCTGTCATGAAGAAACACCCTAGCAAGATGAAAAATGAAAAATATTTCCTACCTGTTTCACCCGGAATTCCAGAAGGAAACTCAAAGAGCAAGCTTGGACTCAAATGATATGTTGGTGTCAACAAGGCCTGCCATGGGATTCTGTGATAAACGACCAGGCACTGTGTTCTACACTGAGACTTGAAGTGGAGAAGGTGTGCTTGAAGGCATCTCAAATGACAAAGTGAGCAGATCCCTGAAACACCCTCCTAAAAATCTTTTTTTTTGTAACTCTGAATATGATGAGGACTGGCACATCTAGAACAACATGTTTTCCTGTATATCCAGGGGAAATTCCAAATCCTCAAAAGCTCTGGTAACCGTCCTGAAAGGGGTGGAAAAACTGGGGAAAATCATCCTTCCCTGTTTCATCCACAGGTTGGGTATGGTTACTAATCCCTCAGAGTTCAGGGCAGGAGAGCAGCACTGAATACATATCCCATATAATCCTCATTGCATTTGGTTTTATGGTGTCATAAGATGATATTCCAACAAAGAAATCCTGATCCCTCTTCCTGCTCTCAAAAAGGTCATCTCAGGAGCACATATTACATGTATGGGAGTATATCCAGATTTAGGTACCTCACCCACATGAACAGAGAGACCAATGGTTCTGTACCAAACACAACAAATGCTCAGATCAAATTTGCTTCTGGCCTGGACAGACCGCTTGTTATCTCAACTTTTTGTGTCCCACATGGGGTGTCACTGTAGGCTGTCATGGTTTAGGAATGTTTTTTCCCAATTTAATACTCCCACTAAAACATTCATTCCCTCTCCTCCTCCAACTGGAAACAAAAAGGCAAAGATTCTGGGCAGATATAAGAAGAATTTGCTGGAAACAGCAATGAGGCAAGAAAACCAACAGTAACAGAAACAATATTAGCAACAAAAGGTGTAAGACAAAGAAACTATTTACACAGCACATACATAACAATCAGCAAATGCCAATTGGCTCTTCCCTGCCCCAATTCCTCCTGACTGGAAGGAACACCACTCTCCTTGGAAGTGAGAGTACCATTCCCAGTCCATCTCTCCCAGCAATGACATGTGGTATCAAACAAAACTGGAACCCTGGCCATGTTCT
Organism: Oenanthe melanoleuca; assembly: GCF_029582105.1. Taxonomy (NCBI): domain Eukaryota; kingdom Metazoa; phylum Chordata; class Aves; order Passeriformes; family Muscicapidae; genus Oenanthe; species Oenanthe melanoleuca. Next base: position 93,744 of record NW_026612663.1, read on the forward strand.
CTCCTGGCAGTTGCAAAAAGTTAATCCTGTCCTGGCAGAAACTGGGATATCAAAGCACAAATTTAATACTAGAAGATGATCTGACAACGCTTCAAAATACAATAAATGCCTGTTCCTTTATGAGAAAGTCCAGTGACTAAAGCTCACCTTTGATTTGGACTGAATGTCTCAAGTCAAACCATATTAATAATCCATGTTGAAGAGGTGGATTGATATCTAGCTTGAGACATAAAATGGTGATATCAACATTTGACTGTAAGGAAAGAAATAGGCATGAAATGGAACACATTTAGTAAAAGCTTATCTTCAGTTAGTAACATAGTCAATAAGGTTAAACAACAAACTGAGGTGCAGATGCCTACCTTGAAAACCTCTGAATGGCTCCCGTGTATCATGAGACTATGTTCAAATGCCTTTGTCCAAAAACAACTGAACTAAGTTTCACTTGTGAATGTTCCACCTACCTTTATTTTGTGGGATATTAATTTAAGAGGCAAAACAAAAACAACTCTTGAAGATCTGAGAATTACTAAAAATTTGGAGTGTTATTAGAGTTCTGTTTGTTGTATTTTTCTCTTGTATATGTAACATATGTTTGGTGTCTTTAAACACAATTACTTTTGTATAATAGAAGTGTTGATTTGATGATGCAACATTTTCTGCAAGTGTGTTTAAGACAGTTTATGTTTTCATAAGTTGCAATGAAACTCAATTATGTATGTGTAATAAGGCTCTTGATTGTTACACTTCTACTTTTCTGTATAATGAAGCCAGCAATTAGAATTTGGTTGCTCTATGGCATAGGAAAACACACTTGTTTTGTAGACAAAAGATCTTAATGAGCATCTTTAAAAAAAAAAAAAGTGTTCAAAAAAAAAAAAAGGTCAATAACTCAAACATGTAATCAGATTTCTTAGCAAAAAGGATTTGCTTCCTGAAAATATAATATCTTCAATGGGCAAACAGTTGAGATTACATAAATAAACTTATTCCTATGGTTAGAGAAATTAATGAGAAAATATTTTGCCAATAAAGTTATTGTCTTTATGTCGTTAACTTACATGTTGTCTTGAGTGCTGGTAAATGCACACAGCTTGTATAATCATAACACTTAATTGCACTTATTAGCATCAGTCTTTTCCTTTGGACCAGAAGGGTCTCCTAAGACAAATTTCCCAATTGTCTTTATTTACCATACACTTATTTGGCTTCTGTGGCAGTCTTGGAGCATGACAACTATTTCTTTTAGGTTAAACTAGACCAGAGGATATATTCCAGGAGATCATCAGAGTCATCACTCCTGCAGTCTGTAGGTTGAGACTATGACAGACCCAAAGCAAACATTCTTGAAGTGCCTATGCTGTGGCCCTCAGGTTCTAAACGCTGTTTTGCTTACTCAGATTTCTTTTGTTTGACTTATCAGACATTAAAGATAGTATCTAATCAAGGAGCTGATTTATGATTTTCTAGTAAATCACCACAGTGGATGTTTATTTTGAATTCTCAACCTTTTAGTGTAGAGCTATGGAGTCAAACCAACCTATTGCAACCACAATTTTCTTGTACCACATGGGACCCTGATCCCCATTTATCAACATTTATCACAAACAACAAGGGCTGAGCAAGTTTCAGCCAATTCTGATGGCTGGCACAGAGCCAGAGGGGCTGGGAAAAGAGGCTTGTCATCTTGGAGTGCAGTGGGTGAGAAAGCAGGAGAGGTAGGACTCACCAAGTGTCATTATACTTATCTAAATCTGATTAACAAACACTAATCCAGCTGTCTTAAAGTTTTGTGCAGTCAAGTAGAGAAATAAGCAATTTTAGGGGATGAGATGCACTGTGGCCAAGTAGTTTCTCTTTCTTTCTCTTGCCTGCAAGGTATCATTGGTGACCAGGACAGATGGAAATCTCATGTTTACCCCCCATGAATGATGTACAAATCGTCTGGTAATTAACAAAGCAGAAAAATGCCACCAAGATTTTCACCTCCTGGAGAGGAAGAGAATTCTAAATTGAGAATTCAGACAGGTGAGTGTCCACTTGAATGGCTGAGGGATGAAACAGTCAGCGGCAAATCTTTTTTTGACTTTAAACATTGTTGTGGTATCACAATCACACACTGCAGTCAATGTGACTTCAAATGATCCCACAACAGTCTCAGGGGTTTTTTACACACTCATTTGGATCCACTCACATCAGTTCATAATGCCAGGAATTTTACAGGTGGAATACCTGTCTAAAATCTACTTTAAAATGTTCTTGTTCCTTAAAAAACAAAGCAAAACGAAACAAAGCAAACAAGAAGCAGACAAAAAAAACCCAAAAACCCCCCAGCAAAACCATAAGGGGTTTTATTAGATTGCTCTGATATCCATTCTTTTCAGGAAAAAAAAATGTAATCACAATATTGTAAATGCATTTCACTACAGCTTAATTTGTCTTTGAAAACTTGCTTTTCCAGAGCTTAATAAAAATACCAGTAGAAATATACCCAGGCTTAGGGTTGTCTTTGGGGCTTTTTTGATTCTATGAAATGCAAATTACTTCCAAACCCTGAATTAACTGATTTTGAATAATTTTCCCTATTTTTAAGTAGTTCTATAATTGTGCTTGCATTTAATTATGCTCCAAGAGGAGAGAGATTTCTAATTATACTATTTTCCTTAAAAACATTGCTGAAGCCACTCTTTTTCTATAAAGGCCAATAGCTCTGATATTCCCTTTTTTTTTTTTTTTTTTTTTTTTTTTTTTTTTTGTGTTGTGTGATTTTTTTTGGTTGGTTGGTTGGCTTTGGGTTTTTTCTTTGTTTGGTTTGGTTTTTGGTTTGGTTTGGTTTAGTTTTGTTTTTTCTTTTTTGTTTCAAATCACACTACAGTGCCTGATATACCCATCCAGTGTGGGCACGTGACATCACATTCTGTCTCATTTGTGCTTGATAAAAGGCCAAAAATAGTACAAAAGAAATCCCAAAACCTGGAAATTGTGGATGCATTTACTGCTGCCTTTCAGGTTTTGTGAACATGCAGGTGAGATTACACTGAGTACCACACTGATATTGGCAAAGCATGGAGGTGGAGGTAGAGGTGAGGCAGAATATGTGGAAGGTGAGGTTTTTTCACACTGTGTTGCCAAAAAAATTTGTGGCAGCATAAGGCAGACCTTAGGGAACTCCACAAAACAAGATGTTGCTGTGCCACAGGCAGGTAGCCCAGGACAGCTCAGGCTGGCTGCCTTGGGGAAGCAGAGATGTGAATCCTGTGGATCTCATGCACCAAAACCAGGCTCTAGGGCCAGGGTGGGTGCCTGGGGTATTATTACCTGAACTGACCAAATAAAACTGATCATGTCTGCATGTGTGCAGCAACTGACCCACCATATGGCAGTGTCATCACAGCCTTAAACAGGTGTTTGGGCTTGGGTAAATTTAATTTGGGTCCAATCCAAAAGATATTTTGGAAGCATAAGCATGTGTTAAACTGCTTAATTCCTTTACACACATCCACACACATGAAGAACATGGATTTCTCTGCTGTGGCTTTTCCATAATAAGCATACAACATGTTCTGGGTTTAAGTACACTGTGTGCCTGCTCTTTCACAAATAAATGCAAGAAATATATTTTAGATGTTGGTTTGTTTCTCTTGCTTCATCTTCTATTTTTTTTTTTTTCTTCCCTGCCATCTGGGTTTCCACAATTAACCTTCCACAACTAACCTTCACTGTCTGAAAGGTGAATGGCCTAAAATAATCACCTAGAGTCTCTCTGCAGTCAGCAGAGAAAAACAGACAACTCCAAGTAGTGATTTGTCCCAACTTAAGCCAGATGTCTGACACAGACAGAACAAATCAGTCTTTGAGGTGCCCATTTCTCTCCACTGAATATAAAAAGGGTCCAGTTATCTGCCTGAGACCAAGTATGCAATTTTTAGACAATAACAGTAAGTGAAATAAATCCTGTCCTTAGCGTTTTAGGATGAATATTATTCTTTCCACACCAGTGTAGAGTACTAATGTGAAAAGGACTTGTTGTATAGGGACCATCTTAAAAACATTTAATAATAGGGAAAATGGAACAGATAATGTAGAGATTTAGTATTAAATGGCAAGTTTAATAGTCAATGACTGCAAGACTGTTTGCTTGACTCAGCAATATAATCACACAGCTGTAGATTATTACGACTAAATGCTTTACACCTGGAAACATACATGTATTTTGTCATCAGAAAAGATTACCATTTTCCATTTCCTTGCACTTGGCCAATTAGATATATAATGATAGTAACATACAGCATAAATTTTGCCTGCAGATTCTCATTAAAGAAACATTTTAACAAGATATTTTAAAGAAATTGCATACATATTTTGTAAAAGTAATATTTTCAAAAGACAGTTTGAAGTTAAGTCACATGAAAAAAATAAAGTAATTACACTTTTTCATACTGGAAGAGGCATGGTCAAATAAGACTTTATATGAAAAATTATTCCTTTTAAAAATTACTCTGTATTTCTGAGAAATAGCTTCTGAAGTACTGTGATAATAAATTACTCTTCAGAGCAGTGTCTGGTTTAAAAAAGGCATTCTAAATGCACAATACATGAATGCAGAAGACATTAAAATTACACATCTTATGCTAAGAGAATATTACCAAGTCACAAATTTAAGTACTCAAAAATTAGTAAGATTTTTTTTTATTTGAGAAAATTTAACATAATCTAAGGAATTTTCTAATAAAAATGCTCAGTCCTAAATCAATGGCAGAGCTTTTACCTGTTATATCAGTATATAAACTGATCCATCAGGTAATAAATATGACAGTTAACATTCAAAATGTTATCACAATTTCTCTTAATACAAGAATTTTTCCCTTATAATAAGAAGGAGTTAGAGTGTGTATATGGAAGAGTAGGAGGAAGAAGAGGCTGAAAGGAAAGATAATGAGTTTGTATTCTTCTCAAAGAGCTTTCACTGAAACATTAACTCTGACCCTTTCCTTCTGAAGTGTCTGTCATGGAGCAGTTTTGCATTGATTTAAAATAAAAAGCATGAGTCTACTACACCAATTTATATATCCACATGATCTAAATGTGTTTCTGCCCAGTGAGTAGAAGGGAGTCCTGAACTGGCCACCTCATATATAAACCTCTGTATTTTGAGAGATGAATTGCACTCTCTCACCTGGTACTAATGATATTCTGGTGGTTCATTAATGGTAACAAAGGACTAAGCCATTGCAGTGAACTGAGGGTATAAAAGTCAGCAGATGCTTCCAGCACTGAGAGCCAGTCAGAGGAAGGTTTAAAAGAGTCTCCCCAATACATGGACATGTATGATTGTCCATTCACAACTAACTAGCTCAAATAAGACACCAGATGCCTTGAAGACCTATCAGCAGCAGCTTCCTTTCTGTGAGGTATAAAAATGAAATGAACAGCTGGGATAAGTTTCTGTTTAATGAAACATTTTACACTTTTTTAAGCGTCCTTCCCCAATTGTACACATAAATTTTCCCTCCTATCTCATCTAGAAAATGGGAAAATTCTTCCCAATCCTACACATCCCTAGTGTGACACTTCAGAAATTAAATAATGATACGCTCCAATAAGTAAGTGAATGGATAAACAAATTTCCAAATCTTATTATAACAAGCAGTTGCACCATTAAGTAAAGTCCAAATGCTCCTTAAGGAATAATTTCAGGTAAAACTGTGCCATATCATATATATTTTATCTTTTCTTCCATTATCCAACATTATAGAGAAGCTCTTCTGTTTCTTAATGCTGTGATTTCCAGGGGCATGATAAAGTGGCGAAATGTGTGCGTCTATATTTTGTGGGATTTTTAACCCAATTTAAGATGTCTGCGGGCCTGTATCCGAGGCAGTGTCAGGTTTTGTCCCTGCAGAGCATGCAGGCATGTGCTTCAGAGCCATTGGCTTCAATAAGAACTGGGCTCTTATTGAAGTAGGAGGCTCTGAAGCACACACCTGTGTGTTTGGTGAATTAATGACTTGTGGGCACCCAGCCCTGCCCCAGAGGTGCTGGATATTTCACCTCCTATGGATCCTAGTGGGAGCAGAATGGTAATCTACCATGCACAAACATGTTGAAAGGATGTTTTACTTTTCAGAACCCTGTAAAACTCCTGTGAATCATAAACTCTGCCACCTTCTGAAACTAAGGTTCTTTCAGGCATCTGCCAGTTTGTGGCAACTGAATTTAAACTGTGGATGCATTTTCCTCATGGCCCCATGACCTGTCAAATATGACTTGTGATGGAACCATCAAGAATACAAAGCCTCAGGAGACATCCTGCATGCTTGTGTGTCTATGGGCATTTATTGCCTCTGTGTGTTTGTGTGTGTGTGTGTGAGCACATTTTTATGGATGTATATATCTAGTACCTTCCTTCTTGGGCTTTTTAAATTAGGATCTGATTTTCAAGTGCACTGAATTTATTGAAAAGTATTGCTACAGAAGAAAGCTTGAAAAATAATGCTCAGAACACTAACAGCAGAAATTACCTTGTCTCGCTTAAGGATATAATGGCCACAGGGAGAAATCTTCAATAATTATTTCAGAGTAATATTAGTGTTTAAAAGTTAGTATTTTAATGGAAATGTTTGATCCTGATGAAGCACAGAAATTGGCTGTGTCTTTTAAGTTTCCTTGCTCACACACCTCACATACAGACAGTAGATAGGCAGCATAATCCTCTCTGGGCCTTCAGGTACTAAACAAATCATTATAGTTTTCCCATGTATGCCAAGGTTAAACAAACACCTGTAATGCTCAGTAACTCCAGCTCCTCCGTACACTGTGTTAGTGGCAGCTTTCCTTAAGGATTTGACTAAGCATATGTCTACCCAGCAAAATGGAGACATGATTTCAGAACAGATTGCCTTTAGCCTGCTTGATACAGGTGAAGATAATAGCAAAGGCATGTTGACACAGGCTAGGAAAACTCAAATGCACCCACCAAAGGCCCTGGGTAAACATCCAGGCTCCCAGTCCTCACAAATGGACAGGATTCCGATCAGCAAGGACTGACAGCTCACAATTGGCACAGGTTAGGGGAAGGCAGTCTAGGAAATCCTGGCTACAGAACTACAGAAGTCTGTGATCAAGTAAAGACAGTGTGATTCAGCAGCTTTGATGCTGACTTCCCCTTGCTCCTCACTTTAGCCATTTGATCACTCTGTATCTTGTCTTTCTTTCATCTGTCCTTTTTGGTGGACTGCAGACTGTCCAGGGCAGTGATTGCCTCTTTTGTGGCTGTCGCATTCTCTTTGCAGTAATCCTTAATGATTAGGTCAAACTTAACTTGGAAATAATGTTAAAGACTGATACAATTATTATATAGGCCTTCTTTTTGCTACATGAGGCCTGATACCATGTCATATTTTGTATGATTTTCTCTTGTTTGCAATATCCATGATCCTCAGGTCACCCAGGTATATTATCCTACAACAGGACTGACTAGAGGCTAAAGTTATCAGCAAATCTTGCCTGGGATATCTCTCTCACATTCAAACCAATATCAAGCTTTTTGTTCATTTCCAGAAGTCACCATTTTATTTGCCTTTTTCTTTCTATTTTCTTTATATTATATAAGATCTTACCCCTTATAATTTTTAGCCCCTGTAGGCAATTTTAACACCTACTCCAAAATGCCTGCAAGGTTACCAGTTTCAAGGCTGGCAGAAAACATTTGAGCATGAAGGACAATCTTTTTCTTTATTACTAGTGGAAGGTTCTTAATTGAGTTTTGTAGATCCAAAGGTTTTTCCACTTTTTTTTTTTTTTTCTTTTCCCCTCCTAAGCAGAAAATTTTTTGGGGAAGGTAAAAAAAATAAGATATTACATAAAAAAAAACCAAAAAACAAACCAAACCTAAACTGCAATTCCATGCCTACCTATTGAATTAGGGTCCTTATGGGGTACTGTTCATCAGAGTGCAAAGGAGTTAGTATTCTATAAAGACTCACAAGACAATTGTTGTACCAAGTATTTACTTTAAAATAATGGATTCAGCTCCAGTGACTTCATTAAAGCAATTATCATTTGCATCTCCTAAGGGTCTTTCCCCTGAGGAGACTGCCCCATTTATTATCAAATGGTGTCTTTCAGTCTCCCTCTCAGTTCTCTGACCAGCAAAGATCAGCCTGCACAGTTTATCTTCTTTTTATTTACCTTGGTTCTGATAGTGTTGCCTAATTTAATGATGGAGTTGTTAAATTTTCCTGATTGGGCTATATCTTCCCCTGATTTAGTGACGCCCTTCTTGAGTGCAGTTGTTGCACACTTTGATGATTGAGATGCATAATTTAATTTAATAAATGGAGAGAGTTTACTATCATTTTTGCATATTTTATTATTAGGGAAGATTCATAGTTTTGAGAGCTGGTTTATTCATTCCCCTTATTTATTTATTTTTGGCAAAACCAGCTGCACAGACAACAATTGTTCAGCTGCAAAACTCCGCTGACCAAGCTCTACAATTCAGGAATTGAACTTTTGAATCTTTTCCTTATTAAGGTGCATATTCTAGCAGTAGAAATTCCAGATGCTTTTTGCTTCAGCAGACAGGGCTTATGTGCTAAGCTGTTGACAAATCTGTTGGGGATATCATTTGTTTTAAGATCTCTAAAGTGCATTTTCTATAGTTTCAGCTATGGTTTTGGATTCTTTGATAAAGCAAATAAAGATGCAATCAGTTTCTTTGTAAATCTCCCTATTTTGCATATAGTAAGTGGCACAAGCTTTCCATAACCAGCAGCTTCAATCTTTGGGGATGCATTTATCCTACTATTTGAAAGAAAACCTAAGCATTTTGCTATCTTAGATTCTGAAGACACAGCAGGTTGGAAATACTGTAATTCCTGTTCAGTTTATTTTGCATAATATATTGGGGGAAAAACAAGCTTGAAACTGGACTGGCAAATGCAGAATGTAATAGCTAAATAAACAGTGATAATAGATGGCTCAATCAGCAAAGAATGCAGCATGATTATGTATAAAATTTCATCCACTAAAGTTCACAGCGTGATCAGGAAAGGAGGCAGCCAATCAAAGGAGCATAGAGCTCTACTGGGAATGAATATGTTTTGAAAACTCAGCTACCCAGAATATTCAACGGGATCAGCAAAGTTCTAAAAGGGGACATTCAAAGATAATGGTGGATATGGCATTATTAGTAGAAAGGCAACTCCTTAGCATGCCTGTTTCCAGTAGTGTGTTCAAAAGAATTTAAGTATTATGTACCTGGGAATACAAGCTAACGTTGAACATGTCAGTCATGGTGAGAGCCCTTGGCAGGACTGGTATAAAAATCTGCTTCTATTACACGCTAAAGAATTCACTTCATTACATCCCTACTGTGTTTTAACACTGTTCATATTTGCAAAGGCTGGCATCTTGACCAGCACCCTGAGAATCAAGTGAGGAGCTAAAAAAGAAGTATACTAGGCCTATTTTTTCTCTGTGAAGAAATAACAAGTTTATCGCCCTTGAGGAAAGGGCACTCAGAAAAATTGCTAGCAGTTATCTGTATGTTACACAAGGTGTGTTGGTCCCACTGAATGCTCAAAGCCTTGTCTGGCTCACAAAGCACACTTCTCACAGCATGAAAATTTCCATCCAGCCCCTATAGTACGTATTTTATTCAGAATATATGTCCATATGATCTGGAAATGAGCTGTTGGAACTATGAACATGGATGTCAGCTTGGATGCCTGCCCCAAAATCCTAAGAAACAGGGAGTCTGGAAATTCATTCCACATGGGCCAGTAACAGACCTCTGCAATCATAGTTTTAACATACCATGAGATTGAAAATCTCATTCTTTTCTGGGTTTCTAAGACCCCTACCATTTCATCTTTCTCTTTTTAATGTAAGAAGTAGGTATTATAAACAAGATTCTGAGTACCCCAGGAAACTGCTAGTCAGTGCCATCAGGTCTTAATCTGGCAGAACAGTTTCACACAGCCAAGCAGGGTGATGAAACTTCAGTAGATATACAAAATCAGCTGCTGCTGAGGGCCCACTATCCCACACTATAGATCTTTTAGGGTTTTTTAGCTTATACTAGCTCTGCAGTGGTCCCATAAACTCAAGATGCAAGAGAATGTTAGATATTTGATTAAAGTCCATCACTGATATCAGTTTTGTCCATACAAGATCCTGTTCAGATACACCAAGTTCACTTTGTGTAAGATGTAATAATTGAGAATGGTCCAGAGGTCACTTCAGAAATACACTCCTGATCCAAACTGACTCATCAAGGCAGACATACCCTGAACCATCTCGGGTCCTCAGGCTTTTCAGTCAGCTAGAGCACAGAGCACACTTTCTCTCCATAAAACTCTAATATTTCCAAAATATAAATGTCCTAGGCTGACATATTCAAGGAGACCAGTGCAAACTATGTTCCCTGTGGCTGGGGAGTAATCTTGAAAGAGGTCTGGGGGTCCTGCAAGCTAAATGTGCATCAGCAGATGCCTGGGGAAGCTGCCCTCTGAGAAGAGAGTGAAAGTTAGATCTTTTCACCCTGGAAATGAGAAAGCTCAGGGGCAGCTTCATCCCTGTGCTCCTGAACCTAAAGAACAGCTGGAAAGAGGACAGGGACTCACTCTTCACAGGGAGTCACAGGGAGAAGACAAGCAATGGGAGCAAGTTCCCGTGGGGTATTGTTTCACTTTCATATAAATTTTTACAGTAAGAGAAGCAACCCAGAACAAGCCCACACTGACATGGTAGAGTGCTCTTCACTGCAGGCTTTCAAGCTGCAATTGCACAGCATGAGAGATAATTTTATCTAGGCTCCCTCTCTCACAGAAGATGCAATCAGATCACCTCTGGAGGTCCCTTCCAACCTGGCAGCTCTGTGATTCCGTGATTCTCTGATTCCATGATTCTGTGATTCCAGGGTTCTGTGATTCCACGTGCATCCATGTATACTTATGTGAATATTGATATCACATGTATTACCTTCCCTTAAAAAAAGAAACATTTATGAACATGTTATTTTACAGCACTTTCCACAGCCATCCTCACGTTACTGCCAAACTGATACTGGAAAGGGTTGACTCTCATGAAGGCAGCACCAAAGAAGCCCAACACTTGCTGTAGTAATAGACTGTTATGCATCACAAGATATTGAGCCTGAGGCAAGAATTACTGGCTAAAATTCCATGACAGGCACTATGCAAGAGGTCAGAGCACATAATCATAATGTTCCCTTCCAGCCATAAAATCTATTAATCTAAGGATTTCATTCTACTGGGTATTGTGCACAATTTGCTACAACAAATACTGAATTCAATTCACCCAGGTCACACAGGAAAACAGTTGTTTTTAAGATTACACTTAGAAAGATTTTGCACGTGGTATCAGCTAAGTTCATGTACTAAAGAAAAGACCACAGCAGTCTTTTCTCACCTTTTACTTGGATCAGCACACTTTTTAAATATCTGAGAAAAGCCAGTGACTTCAAAGGTTTGATGTTTTAAAAAGAAGAGCCACATGTTAAGTAAATAAATGTAGATTGAACCACTCAGGTTGTTTTGTTTTCTTTTGTTTTGTTTTTTGTTTGGCTTTTGTTGTTTTGTGCTTTATTTCTGTATGGCTGAAATGTCTGATAAAAGATAAGACTCCTTTCATCCCAATTTTTTTTACAATGTGTTTGGTTGTATTGCATTTAGTGCTGAAAACCAGTTTAATTTTAAAACTATCACTATACAATATGAATAAAACATATGCTAAGTGGATTAAGAACTGGCTAACTGTAAGGTCTCAAAATGCAGTACTTAATGTTGTATGATCCCAGGATTTAGGAGAGAGCTGTTTCTAATGTGGCTTAGTAATTGGTGCAGCATTATTCAATATTTTCATCAATAAGTAAATAAGAAATCACTACAGTTAGAATCTGCAGATGGCACAGAGATTGACATGCTGGTAAGTAAGGATGGGAACTGGAAAAATCACCTGGCTGTCTCTTAAAATAGCAGACAAATAAACAGAAGATTCACTGTAGAATGGTTATACCTGGAGAAAAAAGGTCCAAAATTCCTTGCCTTCTTTAGAAAAAAAATACCCTGAACACTTTGCAAGAGAGAAACTGTGTATTAGTGAAACTGGACTTGTTGCACAATCAAAAACTCTACATTACCAATACTGTTTCCTGCACAAATTCAAAATGCAACCCTATCAGCTGCCATGAAAAAAAATAACCTTACACCAGCAAAAGCAAAATGGAAATAAAGCTGCTGACATAAAGCAATGGGCAAAGAAGTCTTACAAATAATCATAATGTTTCAAATATATTTTTAATGAAGGATTAAAATTAATCAATTTCATTAATTTTCTGAAATGAAAGGAGTTGACTAGATTACAACACAGGTAGGACAAGGTAGAATATGCAGTTTAATCTCATACAACTGAACAAGCAAGAATGATTGGATACATTCAAACTGGCAGACAATCAAATTTTTAGGAAGGCACAACTTTTCAATAGCAGAGGTCACAAATTATTGGAACAAATTACACAATAAGTAACAGATTCCCTGTGTTTTGATGTCTTCAGAAGTAGTATGGATGCCTTTTGGGAAATACGTTGAATTCAATGCTGAATAACTCTGTGACATTTAATAAATTGCGATATGGAACTATCCACAGTAAGACTCAATGTGAGTGTCCCTTCTGGCTTTATCATCTCTGCATGTATTATTTTGTATTATAATGGATATCCCACAGGATTGTTGGCTGGAATCCTTCTCTCCTTTTTATGATAGAAGGACATGCTGCAGACTAACTTAAAAATAATAATAATAACAATAACAGGAATTTAAGTTCTACTACTTCTTTTATTTCCACTTTCTGCATCCTCATCCTTCACAGCCATAATGGGACACATCTAGGTGTGTGTTACCACAAGATAACTCTCATCTTGGGTCATTGAAGGCACTCCTCTTTGCCTTGTGTTTCACACTTCCCCAAAGGTATGTGTTATCTCAGTATAACACATGCCTTGTCGTGTCTTATTTCTCATCTTCAGAAGAGACCTTGAAATTAAATAAATAAGTCACCAAACTGTATGGGAGGAATTTAAGGGTATTTTTCCTCCAGTGTTTCTTTCTGTTTGTATGTGCATAAGGGGGTGTGTGTGTATGCCTTTTGGATTTCTCCAGGGGAGAGGAAGGAAGAGAGAAATGTCTGGAAGAAAGATAGAATTAGGAATTGAAAGAAGCACAGAGGTTAAAAAAATAAGTGTTGAGACAGCGGCACAGCTTTGTTACATAGCAACAACATAGGTTTGTGATAATAGCTTCTGATGAAAGAGTCCCAAGAAAATTATTAAAACACTTGCACATGTACACAAACTAACAAAAACACTCTAAGATAATAAAACATACATAAGGAAGCAGGGGGGAAAAAAGAACAAGTAAGCAAAGTGAGAACAATTGACACCTGTGTAGGAAAACAGTGCATTTAAAACCTGGAAACAAGAGGAAATAGAGGTTTCAAAAACAGCACAATTAGGAAATACAACCAGAGAACACTGGTAACACACATTCATAGAAAGTGTCCTTTTCCCTTCTTTACATATGCTGTGTTCCAGTTCTGATGATAAGACAGACTGGACCGTGCAGGTGAGTGGGGAGGGAGGTACTGCAGTGACACGTGAAACCTTTTTACATGGCTGAAAAAATGAAAGCCAAAAGTACACCTGCATGCCAATTCTTCACAGTCCTTATTTCTCAACCCAATTGGAGAGCCCTTCAGTGGTCCTGATGACCAAGGAAAACGGCAGAAATGATTGCTATTTAGGAAGAAAATGTCTATCAAAATACTGAATTGCTTCTGAAAATACCAGCACTGTTTTCACAGTTGCTTTTTGTGCTTTGGTTATTTTTTTTCATCTATGACTTAGCCACCAACAGACTCCAGCCAGTAAATCAAGCTGTCCATACCACAAATCTTATCAGCACTAGCCAAAAGTGTGTGATGAGGAGAGTACCAGCACTGTTTTCACAGTTGCTTTTTGTGCTTTGGTTATTTTTTTTCATCTATGACTTAGCCACCAACAGACTCCAGCCAGTAAATCAAGCTGTCCATACCACAAATCTTATCAGCACTAGCCAAAAGTGTGTGATGAGGAGAGTTTTGGGCTGTTGCTGGTGGTGTCAGCTCCAGAGCTGGGATTAACTGGCTGTATGAACACATGTCTGCAATCAAACTGCAAAACTGAGCAGTAGGACACATGGATTGGGATGCAAAACCACACAGAGAGAGCTAGCCTGTTTCTGGATTCAGTTGTGCATCTGCACGAGTTCCCAGGATGCACAATGTAAAGAAATCCAAGCCTGATGGTTTTACTCTGAATGAACAGTTGCATCAACTACTAGACTCCTGGGAAATGCAAAAGACTGAGTTTTTACACAGGAATGGAAGCTGCCTTTTGTGTCCTGTCAAGGAAAATGAAGTTTGAAAGACCATGGAGTTGGACCACTAAGTGCACAGCACTCCTCTGCTCTTCAGACTGGCAAACACAAAACCAGTCCCATGTTTATGAAGCATCTTGGCTTGGATTGGAAGGGTCCTTAAAGTTCAGCTAGTACCTCAGCTGGCCTTAGAGTACCAATTGGGAGCAAAGCCTACTGTTTTGTTCAATGTTTGTTAAATGCCTACAGCAAGGCAGTCCTGCCCCATTCCTTGAGCATTGGTGATAAGTTACATCTCTTTAAAACCAGTCTACTCAGAAACTGTCTGCTCTTTTTGCAGAGCAAATAGGTGAACAGCATGAAGAAAGAAGGGTTAGTCTTTCACTTAAAAGACCAATTCCCATCACATTAAACAAGATCTCTCTCTCCCCTCCTTCATCTGAGAGCAAATGACACATAGATGTCAGGATCCTGAGTCATCATTACTGTCCCTGGCCAACCTCCCTGGGTGCCCTAAAGAGAGTGATCTAGGTCACTCATAAAAGGTCAATTCATGACAAAAGCTGTGAATAGCCATTTGCCTCATGAGTTTCCAGCCCTACTGCTTACATCCCTCGGTGTGATCTGCTACAGCATTGATTTCATGCATGATTTAAGTCAGCAAAGTACTGTTTTCCCTGAGAAGATTCATCACATCCTCATCCAACCCTTCCTTCAACTGTTTGTGGCCATGTTAGGAACTGAGTCAAGGCAATTTTCTGCTTTAAGGTAAGCAAAAAAATGCATCTATTTCTTCTAATAGATCTGTCTCTCCACAGAGATATAAGAATTTTCTTCAGAGCTAAAGAGGGGGAGACAAGGCAGGAGGAAAAAGAAAGGCAATGAAGAGCATATTTTTTTCCCCACATCAATATCATCCTGACAGAATGATAAATTATACAAAAAATCTACAGCTTAAACCAGCCCTGGTGTCCACACAGAATGAACAGCAGCACCATGTGTAACCAAACACACGCCCATGCTCCTACAGGACAGCTGCATGTCTGTCAAAGATGTGGTCAACAAAAATTTGCTGAAGTCATGGAGGGAAAAAATAATTGTAATTGTCAGCTAGGTCCACCAGAAAAATAGGACAGCAAATGGCTGCTTTGGATGCAATATTTAGAAGCAGAAAGCAATAATGGATAATGAGAGACAACACAAAGCACACTTGAGGTAAGAAGGTGCCATCTCTGTTGGCTTTTGACTGTGAACGAGCACATCCCCTGTGTATTAGCTGCTCTTCTCCAGCTAGAACATAGCTGCACACACCAACTCACAGATGTGCTCATTTTCTGTATCTTGGCTGCAAGTTCAGCTCTTCTGGGCACCAATCACCTGGTTCCTGCAGATGAGGAGTTAAGGTGCCAGAGCTGTAGAAAAAAATGCCACCCCTCCCGACAGGTTGCAATAAGAGGGAGAAGTAGAGGTGCAGAATGAAAAAAAAATAAAATAAAATAAAAAAATTGCAGTCTGGGGAGATTTCCTAACATTGGTGGAAAAGCACTTGCTTCGGGCCATTGTAGACCAATAAACAGTTCATTTTTTCATTGTTCTAATTAATTTAATTAAGTTAACTTCCAAGGTGTGTTAAGAAGCAATGCCTTGGGTGATTAACTGTTCCCATATCAAGGTGTTTTCACAAACACATTTACCTTGATTAGTGTACACATTATTATGTAATTAAATACCTCACACAGAGGAATTTATTAGTGCCTCCTTGTCTCCTAACAAATAAAGCAGCCCTTGAAATTCTCTCTGAAAAGAGCTCTCCTAAGCTAGGTGAGAAGGACAAGCAGAAATGTGTGGAGAGAAAGATAATCATGGATTCATCATGCAAGCAGGTCCCTCATTGTCTCAGCAAGGCTCTGCATCTCTGTTTTTGCAAGGACTGTGAATGTCTGCCTGGGTCTCCTGGAGACTTTCTGGCTAATTAACCCAGTTTTTACAGATCTAATGTGCTTTTCTTTGGCCAGCAGAATAATCACTGTCCCAGTTCTCTGGAACAAATTTTTCATTCAAACCTTAATTCAGCTAAATGGAAAACCTCAGTTTAAAACATTTACTTAAGAACATTTCAGATCTGAAAATAAAAAACCAAAATTACAAAGAAAACTTAAAACAGAATTTAAGAGCTCTTCCTATGGAACTTAGTCAAAGGAGTGACGTGGGACAGTTTCACTGAGTTTACTTCTTCTTTCTATCATATGTAGCCTACAGTCACTCCAGCCACAGTTCTAGACTTAAACACGTGCTTAAATATTTTGTTGAACCAAGGCCAAGGTTACTCCCATTGGCTTCAGCAGAGATTAGTGCAGGAAGCTGAGATTAGTCTTTGCCCTATCTGCAGGCTGTACCTGCTGTTTTATTAGGCGTGACCACAATATTTCAGCATTCTCTTCTGGGTTTGTCAGTAGATCATAAATTGCACTCACCATCTGATAAAGCAATAAGATTTGCTTTATGCCTCATTGGTCACTTTCCCAAGCATTAAAGCTTAGAATGAACAAAACTCAGATGGTTCAAAGGTTTGGTTAAGATATTTGCCCAAACTTTTCAAAAATGTATTTTGCAACTTTTGTATCTGTAAAAGAAATGAGAGTTTCTCATTAAATTCTGATATTATTAATTATTGATTCCAGATAAGCAAAGCAGTTGGATGAAAAAATCTTCTAAGCAAGTTAAATATGATTATCAAGTTCCCCATAGACCAGGAATTTAGTGTTGGAGCAACAAGGTGCAAATTCACCATCGTTACCTCAGTTTATCTGTGAGAAGGGAATTTCAGGGATGAAGGGAACTATACCCACAGTCCACATAATTTTCCCATACTATGAACATCCCTCTTGATCTAAATTTTGAATGCTAAGTTGCTGCCATTATACTCCTTAGAAGAATTTCACCTAAAGTGAATACAATTTCTTTAGTTTTTTGGATTTGTTTTTCCCCCCCCCCCCCTCTTAAAAAAGAAAATATTCTAGGTCTTCTTCAGCTTATCTTACTCTGAGAAATGGCAATAGTCTGGGTTCTTTCAAGGGCTTAAATGTTAAACTTCATCATTATTTATTTGAGTCATTTTGTGGAAAAGGGAAGAAACGTAGAAAATAAAAAATAGTATTAATCACCTGGCCAACTATCCAGTTAGGAGAGGAAAGAAAATTTTGGATGACTGCCTTTATAACAAAGGTTTACATTGGTTAGTGCTGCCTGAAATTTCAAGACCTCTGATCCCCTGAGCATCCTCTTACACAACCCACTTATAAAGCCATGAATTTGCATGTCTTGATTACACAATCTCAAATATGGGCACTGTCATTTCATGGCCTAATGCCAGCTGTTCCTGAGAGAAGTCATTCATCCATCCATCCCTCCCCCCATCCATCATCCATCCATCCATCCATCCATCCCTCCATCCATCATCCATTCCATCCATCCATCCATCCATCCATCCATCCATCCATCCCTCCGTCCATCATCCATCCATCCATCATCCATCCATCATCCATCCATCCATCCATCATCCATCCATCCATCCATCCATCCCTCCATCCATCATCCATCCATCCATCCATCCATCCCTCCATCCATCATCCATCCATCCATCCATCCATCCCTCCATCCATCATCCATCCATCCATCCATCCATCCATCCATCCATCCCTCTGTCCATCCATCCATCCATCCATCCATCCATCATCCATCCATCCATCCATCCATCCATCATCCATCCATCCATCCATCCATCCATCCATCCCTCCGTCCATCCATCCATCCATCATCCATCCATCCATCCATCCTTCCATCCTCAACATCCCTTTCCTGACCTCGTTCCAGGTTCAGCACATTGGTGCCCACAGAATGAATTTCATCAGTTTGGTTCTCTGACCAAAAATCAAACATTTTGGGTTTTTCCTTTTTTCTCCAAATCTTTTCCAGCCAGGGCACTGCACTCATCATCTCACTCCATGGTTGCATGATTTCTGGGACTCGCCTAAGGTAATAGAAGGAGATCACAGTGAGGAGCTGGAGATGGTTGAGATCACTCTTTTAGTCTGTAGGACAATGTGAGATCAGGTCAGGCCAAGTGGAAAGAGAAATGTATCCTCCTGTATCTCTGTGCACTGGTGATTGGGACTGGTATTTGAGTTTGCTCTCCTACTCTGCTCAGCATGGCAGGAACACTGAAAAAAAATTTTGCATTTTCTGAAAATGTGTTCTCCCCAGCAGATTTTGGGTATCAGCTCTGCTTCCAATGAATAAAATTTGGTGCAGATTTATAAGCTCCAAATACCAGCTTTCAAGATTTCAAGTCCCAAAGAAGAACCTATGCAAAAGGGAAAACTAAAATTCACTGCACTCTTTAAAGTATAATTAGCTAGTTACATATCCTGGTGTTTGGAAGCTGACTTGTTCTGTCCCTGTCTAGGACTAAGTATAACAGAAAGGAAAATAAAAGAAGAAATAAACACATAAACTCACTTTTTTCCCTTGTCCTATGAGCACAGCAACTATGCTCCTGACCAGCACTCCAAATTCTTGGGATTCAGTGTGCTTGCTTATCCTGATATTCTTCAGGGCACTGTGCCCTAGGGAAAGAAAGAAATAAAGAAAAAAAAAATCAAATCTTAATGCAAGTTGATAAGCTTTAAGCATGTAGGGCCCAGCTTTCGTTCTGTGGTAAGCATAGGCACTGGCTCACAATGGTGTTGTCGTGCAGACCAATGCCTCTGAGTTGCCATTGGAATACAAATAATAAGGCTTACTGATTAACCTACCTGCTGACAGACCTGAAAATCCTGACTGAGTTAAAAGCACTCAAAAGCTTTTAACAGCCCTCCTTTTGTGTCTACCATTCCCCTACCTCAAATCACATGCACAAAAGGCAATAGAAGAACCAACAGGATCTTGTTTTCTATTCAGCTCTTAGAGTGTGAAGTATTACTGAAAAGAAACCCAAAAAACCAACAAGTATTAGGGTCCCCTAATATACAAGCATCACCACCCTTTTTAGAGAGGATGAATTAGGTGACATTTTCCGGGAATCTGGAAAATACTCCTGAATGCCAAGTGAATCAATGTTGAAATAAGAACAAATACAATCCCTACGAATGGGACAAGAGCTATCAGGTCTGTGCCAGTGAGAGAGAATTATGTTTGCCTGGGGCCAGCTCCTCAGGGAGTGAAGATTGATTCTTTATGATTGATGACTCGGCACTTGAATGCCGAGTCATCAATTCCCTGTGTTCCTGGCATTGACTGCATCAAGATAACTTTTCCCTCGTGCCTAAGCAAGGATATGGTCCTTGCCTGGAGTGCAGCCTCAGAGGGCTCAGGTACAGAACTTGAGTAACTTGCTTTAAATAAGAGACAGACAAAAACTCCAGGTGCCTGGCTGCAAGGAACAGGCAGCACTGAAAAATGAAGTGGGAATGGTGCATGGAAGACTTGGCCTTTCCTTCACTGTAGGAGGTCCAGATTAAAATGAATGGTTTTGCATTATGTAGTTATGCATTCTGAAATACAAAATAAATATTTTTGGTTTCAAACATTTTTTTTCTGGGAGAACTGAACACTCATTCCATTGGAACAATGTAAGCTGTGCACCTCACAGCATAAAGTGGTAACCAGAAATATGTGCTTTTATCTGTCTGTCTGTGGGGGTGTTGGAAAATACACCTGTCTATGGGTCTTGACAGCTATTGACAAAAATGTACAAAATAACTACCTGCTGATAGAGGAGGGACTGTGATTTCATTGCTAAAAAAAAATCTGAAAAAGAAATACCATGAAAAAGTACACTACATGGTTGGAATGAAAGCACACCCCATGTTTGGAATAAAATCCATTCCTTGTCCTGTTTTCTCTGTCCCAAAAGTCCAAGCAAATAAGTTAAGTTTCCTAAGTAAAATTTAGGATAGTTTTGATTAGCCCTCCTTTTCCAACTGCCACAGTATTTTAAAGGACAGCTTTAAACTTTAAACTAACCACTAGAATTTCCCCATCAGGGAAGGATTCTCAGACGACACAAGGGCCCCAGGCTGGGGCCAGTGGTGTAGAAAGGAGGAGGAAGCCGAGCAGGACTGCAATGCCTCTCAGCTGAATCCAGGCTGACAGAAATGTTCAATCAGTGCATGTTAGAGAAACTGTGTGGCTGTTCTTCACAGCCTTCAGAATGTTTAAGCCTGGACAAGCCACTACCAGAGCATGGTAGGAGCTCTGATGTAAAGTCACCCATCAGTCTCATTTCAAGAGGAACCATCCCACTTTTTTCTTTCCTTTTTCCTTTTCTTTTCTTTTACTTGGCTACCTTTGATACTGAAAAACTATAATGACAGTTTCACAAGATATATGAAAAAGGTTGGGTTTGCTTTGTTTTATTTTTTTTTCCATTTGTTTTTTTTTTTGTTTGGTCTGGTTTTGTTAGTTTGTTTGATTATTTCAATAACTCAGTTTTCAGAACTCAGATTTCAAAAGCATTCTTTGCAATTTCAGATTGAGTTTCAGAAAAATACATTAAAAAAATAAGGAAATATCCTTATTCAGTACTTTCCTCCATAGTTTTTAATTTTTTACTTCTAGAAAGACTGATGTGTGACGTCTTTAAAGAAAATGCTAAAAAATTAATTAGAAACTTCAAAGCTTTTCAAAATATTACTAGTCAGGCTTTAACTTTGGTCCAAAACAAAGCAAAATTTAAGCAAAAAAACAAATTCACACTTCCACTTCCCACAACCAAAATGCTCTGTGTCTCAAGCAGGTCAAAGGAGGCAGAGAGGTGGTAACAATAATAAAGGATTGTAATGTAGATTCCACCTCTAGCCATGCATAAGAACATGCTGTTCATTCACATGTTTACTAACAATCCATGATCACTATTGCTTAATGTTTATCTAGTGATTCTACTTCCTTGATTAAGACTTAATAATGCTGATGTCAAAACCAGTTACATGGGAGTACTTGTACTACCAGCTTATTAATGCTTTGGGACATACAATATTGCAATCATCCTTTTAATCACATCACATTGCATTTGCCCTATTCAGAAGCAAGTTGTTTCACACCTCCTGCTAGAATCTTTTTGACTCAGAGGTTATGTACCATATGCTAAAGGATCTATGTATAGAAATAGATGTGAGCTATTTCCAAGCCTTCCCTCAAGCCAAGGCTGTTGGATTTCTACTCCTGGCTTATAAATGTATGATGTTTAAGTTGCTTTCAAACCTGTTTTTAAGTGGCAAATACTTGAAGATGAAAGGCTGAGAGTTATTCCTCTACAGAGGAATAAAAGTGGTGATACCTTTTGGAGGTTGTGAAAGAGCTGTTAATGATTTTCCACAAACTTTAGATGTAATGATAGAATGGGAAAAAAAATAGTATTATATTAGGAAGAGATGACCTTATTCACCCAAACTGCAACCAGACAACCAAATCTATTGTCATCTGTATCCTCTAAACAAATCTAGTCCTATTCCTTGTGAAATATTCTAATTCCATTTTCCCTGGGTTGGGCCTTTGCTGCCAATAAATCATCATAGTTTTTTTCTCACTTGAATTCCACTTTTTTTTCAGAGGGTCTGAAAGATTTTGATATCCCTTCTGCATGAATGTAATTTTTTTCAATGTGCATATAAAGTTGATGTTACACAGTAGGACTTGCATTTGTTAAAGCAAGCTATGTACAATATATATCACAATCTTTTTCCCAGTAGGCTGAAATACATAGAGGTAGATATGTACACAAACCTGCTTGCAGCTATTTCAGCCCACAGACAGTTCAGATCCTTTGTTGGTCTGTAAGAATCCATAAGTTTTATGAGTTTGGGCACATGTACAGAGTCTTGTTCATCAAGTCCTAAAACAGTGCATTGCCAGCAGAGGCAAAGAGGCAAAAGATCACTCTATGCTTGGCTGATTTTTTAAAATACTTTCAGATGTGCTTGGCCTGAGGTAGACTCAATGCTTTAGGCTAACAGGACTTTCTGTTTGACTCTGTATATGGAAGATCTCCTAAGGAAAGGTCATCCTGAAAAGAAGCTTCAACTAGTGACCTCACAGATGCTCCCAGCTTCACTTGCCTAGCTGTTTTAGTACAAGTCACTAAGAGTCTTTGTCAATTTGTTGACAATTTTAATTACAGCAAGACTTGATTATAACTACTTTGCAGACTCTATTCAGTGTTTTTCTTCATTAACATCTTATTAGCAGTATAATTGCAGGCTGGAGTGAACTCGCTGTGCCTTTTACCTTCTTCAAAACTTCATTCAAAATGTGAGGATTACTTCCAGTTCAGTCCTGTGAAGCTGAAGGAGATACACTCCTTCAAACATTTCATCAACCTGATGTTAAAGCAACAAAACCTGAGCAAACACATTTTGAACTATCAAGATGATTCAAGAATCATACCCAAGAAAGTATTGCACTGACTTAAAGAATATTAACTTTCCCAGCACTTTAGCAACTGTATTTGTAGTCACAAAAGGGACTGAGTTATCTGTTTCCTAGATGATGACACAATTCTAATTTTTTCTGCTTCAAAAGAATTTGTTTGTTAACAGGGCAAGAGGACAGAGCCTCAAGCTGTCAGGGGAGGTTCAGGTTGGGCATCAGGAAGGATTTCTGCACTGAAATTGTGGTCAGACAGAAATCCTACGAGAAGGATTTCAAGGGAGGTGGTGCAGCCACCACCCCAGGAGTGTTCAAGAAAAGACTGGATGTGGCTTTGAAATCAAAAAGTTAATTTCCTTCTCTGAAAACTTATAATAATAATATAAAATAAAAAAATTCTTTGGGCCAGTCAACTCCTTTTTTTCCTCCATTTAAGGCAAATTGCTTCTCTCTTAATGACAATTTGTATTGCCATTTCATCCTCTCAGCATGCCCGTTTTTCTTCAAAACTACATTGGAGGCTTGTTCTGAGCACACAGGACAGATGGTGAATGTCACCACCACCTTGTAGTCCTGGTGTGCAATCACCATGGTGGAAACATCTTCTCTCCCAGTTTCAGGAGGTGCCTGAAGGATGTATTTCTTTAGAGTCTATCAGCCACAGGGAAGGGAGAGAACAAAACTAGTGGATCTCCCCTGCCACAGTTTCCATGAGAGGAGATGCAGACCCACCTAGATGTGTACCCAGATGCTGTCATAAGAATTCACTCTGCTTGACCGGCAGAGAGATAGTGTGATGACAACAATTTAATGACCAATAGAGAAGCTATAACCTATGATTTTTCTGTTCAAGTATAAAGAGTAGATAGAGCCAAGCAACATTGTCCCTGTTCCCTCATTTTTTTTCTACCACTTTGTCTACTGAGATCTTCTAGTCCTCTACCAAGTCAGATTCTGGATGAGGATATTTATTTATCATATATTAGTTAAGTATATGCCTACATAGCTGCACTTAAGGTCAGTTCTTAGCAATTTAATTACAAAAGTATGTTAATCACATTTAGGCAAGCTCTTCCAAGCTTTTTTTTTTTTTTTTTTCCCCCTTCAATCATTTTTCCTCGGTGTTCAAAATTAATTAGTGCTAGCTAAAATAAAAAAGTTACCAGATTGACACCACAGAGTGTGTTATTCTTCCTCTATTCATTGAACAGGCAGAGTGTGAGCAAGACAAATTTTTTCATCCAGGTGTTCTTTGTTACTGGCATTATTCTTAGAAGTTTATGTGTAAATATATATTTAATATGTACAAACTTCAAGACCACCAGATATTATGATGCTTGTCCACATTGTTCTCAGATTCAGGAATATGAATACCTACATTCCCCCTAACAAATCATGAAACATATTGAATATTTTAAGAATGTGCATGACTAACCCTTTCCTGGTTTTCTCTAGTTGATTTAGTCTTGTTTTTCTTGAGGAATCTTCTCATGCTCTGTTCATAAACTTATTTCTGTAGCCACAGACACTAAAAGTTACTTAGAAAAAGACAGGCATATAATGAGACATTTTCCAAAACACATACCTCCAGAAAGTAGGCACTTAAAGAGAAAAAAATTATCAAGAGAAATTAAATTAAATCATGGGGAGTTCACAATCCATTTGCAGAGTACAGCTATGGGAGCTTCACCTAGTAATTCATGTACAGCACCCAATAAACATGCCTCCTAAGACAAATGTCTTACCCTGACTGAACAGCAGGTTTGCCCACAGATAAATCCGCAGGAACCTCTAGCCCTGATTCACATCCATGTGGGCTGGGGGTATCAGACCTTCCAGATCACTGACATTTTTCACAGCTACAGGGATTCTTACTGAGGTTGCCAGTCCAGAAAAGTAATTTTTTGCTTCCTTTTGGGGTGCCATTCCCTCTAGAAAGACAGACATTTGCAGGTGTGGTTTTTTGGGGGTTTTTTTGTGGGTTTTTTTATGTTGGTATGCTTTTTAAAGAGGAAATCTCTCAGCAAGATAGCTCTGTTTTATGTATCTTGCTTGTTAATTTGCAGATGTTTGAATCAGACTTTTTCTGGTTTTGTTTTTTGGTTTTGGTTTTTTGTTTTTGTTTTGTTTGGTTTTTTGTTGTTGTTGTTGTTTTGCTCTGGATAAGAAGGATGTAAAATATTAGTGAAAATCCATTTATAAACTCTTCTTCTCTTCTCCCTAGAGAGCTGCTCTAAGTCTTTTCCTCCACTACAGAGCAGTGTGTGTGAAGGTGACAAAACACCACTTTTAAGCCTGCCCTCCAGGGTCCTTTTGTCCTCCATGTTCAAATAATAAAAATACAGAAGGAGGAAAAAAGAAAGAAGAAAATCAAAGATTAATAAGAAAAAAATCTAACAAAACAAACAAACCAGAGCACTTAGAAAACAGTTTCTAAAAAGCCTTTTAATTGTGTAAGGAGCTTCTGTTTCAGATAAACTGTTTTGACACAAATGCACTGCAAAGTCAGATACCTTTTAAGCAGGAAGCTTCCCACCTTTCTTAAGTAGGTAAATTGTTCTGGTCAACATTGTCCCTCCTGACAATCATTTGGGCAACAAAATAACTGACCAACACCCAGATTTATATTTTCCATATTTTTTTAAAATCTGACCAGTTATTAGTTTCCCCTTAGATAATAACAATATTATGAATAGCCTTAATATATATTCCACACAATGATTTTAGTTCTGAATAAAATAGCAAAGGAAAAAAAATAAAAAAAAAATAAAAAACAAAGAAAAAACAAGACAATGAAAGGAAGGACAAAATACCCTAGCTGCTATCAAGTCTCAAGCTATGACTGTGTGCTCTGTATTTGAAACTTCATCAAAAAGCAACAGGCACAGATTGGGTAGGAGGGGGAGGGAGGCAAGGAGAAAAGATATATAAGCTATAAGAAATATCAAAGGACACTTTTGTTGGTGGAATATTTTTCATTATATCTTGACATTACAGAAGGCAGGATGGTGATCAGTAAAAATGAGTACAAGTATGAAACAAATAGAAAAGTCAATGAACACATAGAATGCATCAGGTATATTCAATAGATCATCAGCAAAGGAAATCAGCCCAGAGTATTTTTAACTCTCTGTCAGTCCATTTATGTTTATATCTATTTATCCAAACATTATTCAACCAGAACAGGAAGGTCAAGAAGCCCAACAGATTTAAAAGGAAATCTGATGAATGTACAGGGGTGTGATAGTCACGTGTGTATTTGTCAGCAGTGGTGGACAGATGAACCCAATGAACTGGTTGGTCACTTCATATCCTTTTGTCTCTCTTTCCCGTGGTACATACAAGAACTTGAGAAATGCTAGGATCACTAAACTCATTCTGTTTAAGAGATCTAAATGCCTGTGTCTATATCAGGATGTAGCATCCAACCACTTCTAGCAATAATGAGTTTCTTAGACTGTAGGCCCTTAAATAATGAAATACACCATTGAATATAGAGTTAACCAAAGGGATAAAATGACAGTGATTTCCCGAATGTCTCAAAAATTGTTTTAAAAGAGGAGGATAAAATTAAGTTTGCAACTTGTGGGAAAGCAGCTGTGAAAACAAGTCTGTACCCTAAATGAAAGTACTCAGATCCCCATAATAAATATTGATTTTTTTTTTTTGTTTTATTTTGTTTTAGATTAGCTATTTCAAATTGTGAAATGCTTCATTAGAAATCTTCCTGTTTAGTCTGTTTTTGTATTTGTGCAACAGACAGCATAATAAATGGAGTAGGGTCTTAACCAGCAAAAAAAAGAGGTGAATAAAGTCTCTTGAGATAACCATTAATTTCTGAAAACCATTCATAATGATGAATGTCTGTGAAATGCACTGTAAGGGGAAAATTGCTCATCTAATCTCCACCTTCTTGTTGATGGTGACAATGAAGAGTTAGTAGGGAAAATTGAAATT
This sequence comes from Oenanthe melanoleuca, assembly GCF_029582105.1. Taxonomy (NCBI): domain Eukaryota; kingdom Metazoa; phylum Chordata; class Aves; order Passeriformes; family Muscicapidae; genus Oenanthe; species Oenanthe melanoleuca. Next base: position 120,563 of record NW_026612663.1, read on the forward strand.
CATGGAGAACTTGAAAGCCTTTTCAAGATTCTTCAAATGTTTGCTACAATTCTTTGAGTTAGTCTTTGCCTTCTGCTACCCAACTGGTTAAAAGAGAAAAAAAAAGGTGATTATCTTATTTTCTAAAGACTAAGAAAATGTCCTGTTCTTATGAATGATGAGAACATATATAAGTATAATCTGCAGTTAATATTATATAAATTCAGGTCAGTGACAAGATAGAGTCCATGACTTAATGAAGTGTCTTTACCTGTTTCTCTCTTGCCCTTATTAACCACTGATTACTGTGGGTTTGAATTTCCTATTACAGATTTCCTGGGTCAGTTAAATCCATATTTCCTGTGCAGGAGCTGAGAAGAGTTTGAACCATTCTCCATGTCCTCTTCTTCCCCTGTACTTAACATCTCTTGCCTGGAAAGCTTTAATTTCCTTGATTCCCAGTTGGTATCTGAGATGGAGCAGAACAACATGACTTCAGGGACCATCAGTCAGTCCTGGTTAAAGTTGCAGCCCTGACATGACAGGCCTGGAGGATTTTTTAATTTTTTTTCCTCTTAGTTTACCATGCTGAGTATGACTCAATATTTTCTGCTTATGGTTCATCCTTGTCCTCCTGCCACACAAGGGAGCTTTCACTACCCATCCATCTCTAAAAAAGTACTTGCAAACAGAAAAGCATCAGGATGCAGGTGACCTGATGATTGCCAAACTGTGGTGTGGCTGTGCCCTGCAAGAACTCCAAGAGACACTTCACAAATGGGGTTGGGTGTGATAATTGTCATAGATTTCCAGCACCAAGGATTGAACCAGGTGCCATCCAGCCTGAGATGAAGGTGTCTTCAACAGCTGGAGCAAAATAAGCTGTCACTTGATATGATGAGGGCTACAGAATAATGGCTGCACAGTGGGAAATTCTACTATATATAAACCAGTCCATGAGGAAACAAAACAATTTGACTGCTTCGTTAAATAATGAAAAATTATTTTCTTCCCAAAGTTTCCCAAATATATTTAGCTAAGATATTATTAATAATTTAATCATGTCTCCCATCTCTCTCCGGGCTTAGATCATTTGGAGAGTCTGACACTTCCAGACACAAAACACGATCACCTTATCTTTAAACAAACAACCCTTTAACATGGATAAAAATCTTTGCTCTTTTCACTTTCTTGTGAATGAGTAGTGGCAAATTCATATATTTCTTTAAAACTCTGGATTACTCCAGCTTCAATCTAGTGACTTGTACCATTTTAATACAATATATTAAGGTCTCCTCAGCTAACTCAATAATGTCTGTAAAGAGAAGCTTCATTGATCATATCTGAACTGTGTGAGAACAAAACACAAAACAAACTACTCTATACCTTTGCCAACACATGGACACACACATAGCAGACCTTGCTCAGGAGAGAGAAAAGAATTTAACAAGAGTAAATGCAGGCATCTCTTCAGAGATGAGAGTCCACATATCCTATGCCAAAATCCCTGTGTGTTCACAGGGGTTATCAGTGTGCCCTCCTGGCTATCACACAAACTTGGTTGTGTACAGAATATGAATTACTGATCCTTGGATTTCTACATGCAGGAAACATTGGTGAAGAATTGGTGCAGATCATCTGGTTATACTTGTATGGTTGTCTTATAGCTCTTTTTGAATTTATGTTGATTGCTTCTTCTGCCTTCAGACTTCGGACAAGTGTATCTCTAGGGATGCATGCTGCCCTAAATTAATCCGGGAATAAGTTTTGTGGACTTGACAGTGCTAGGTTAAAGGTTTGACTCGATGACCTTAATGTTTTTTTTCTACCTAACTGATTTTGTGATTCTATGATTCTAAGACAGGACAAATTGTGCTTCAGGCAGGGGAACAGTCAGAATAGTGTGTTGATCAGCAAATCATTTAGACTTGACTGTCCATTTTTTAGCCTTTAATTCTTCTGTTTTCCTGAACGTTTTCCCTTCCTAAATCACCTAATTCCTCAGCATCCCATAATGGTCTGGTGCAATCCCAAAGTACTTTTCTTCTGCACTCTTTATCACATCCCACACTCTGGTCTCTGTCTGGAAGGTGATCCCAGGAGCTGTTCCTGATGCCTTGTGGTGCTGGGTGTCACACCTGCATAGTGGGGTAAAGGCTTTATTGGACAGTTTGGGTCAGAGAAGACAAGGAATTTATTTACAGGAAGTCCTTGATTTGGTTTCCTGTACCCTGGTGGCTCTCTGGGCTAGTGGGCTTGGGTATAATGGGTTTATGGACTCTGGGATAGGCATGAAGTAACCTGGCATTGCACTGAGCTCCAGCTGCTGTGTTCTCTAGCTGCTACTGTGTGATGGTCTGAAAATAAGCTTTTGTCATAAAACCTAACAATAAGAGCTAAACTTAAGCATAATTGAATTTGTCCAAGCATTGAGTCTAGTTCCAGGTGTGTGTAAGATCTGATTTTTTCCTTCTAATTTTTCAACTCAGATAACAAGGTTCATTATTACATGAATAAAACTGGAAACAAAGCCACTATGTCTTGGGTTGATTTATTTTTTATTTGTTTGCGGGGTATTTTGTTTCATTTTGTTTTGTGTTGGTGCATTTTTTCAGTTTTTTTCATTTATTTGTTTTTGTGGATTTTTTCCTTGAATGAAAAGTTGTTCTGTTTTGGAAAAGATTAAATGTCTCCATGCTTTGGTAAAACTATGGCAGAATTTGGTAACCACCAAAACATTCCCCTCACTATGATGTATCTTCTTCTGGACAACAAAGGCTTCCCCCGTATGGCAAGACCAAATATATTTGAAAATATCAATTTGTACAGGTTATGTGGCACTATATTTCTGCTCCTAGATACCTTGACCATTTTCTTTTTCTGATGAGAATGATTCGATTTGGACCTGGGATGCATTCTAGTTTTTGTTATTGGAACTACAGTAAAGTTAGTTTGGATTTATTCTCCAAAGAAGAAAATTATTTGTCAATTTTAAACCACTGTGGAAAAATACAAAGTATCTGGTTGAATTCAGGCTGAACTAGACCCAAAACTGGGTGATACACCCTGTCCAACAGAATGGATTAAATAAATCTAAGGCAACTTTTGAATACTGAGTGGATATAGAGCTGGAAATGAAAGGGCATAGCACCTCTTGGCATGGATAGGGACAAGGAATGAGGTAGATGAAGGCCACTAGAGTTTTAGGATAAATAAAGAAGATAAATTATAGGGGATCTGAGCAGCAAAAAGTTAGAAGAGGGGGGAGAAGAAACAGAAGAGGTCTTACCCCTGCCCCTCACCCCACCCAAAATTATATATATATATATATATAAAATATCTTCAAGGACATGGAGTATATGAATATACTGCCATTTCTACTTGTGTCTGAATTTGTGCTGGATTCGTTGTGGGTCTATTCTTCAAATATATTTTCTGACCCTCAGCTGTCTACTTATGCTCATGCCACACCTGACAAAGTAGGAAATTGGCATTATTCCTGTTGCTTTTGGGTTTTTTTCAGCTTAAAATATTTACATGGATGTCATGAGAAGGCAAAGGGTAAGAAATATCAATGGTTCAAGGCCTTAAGAATCTCTGCTTCATTTTGTTCAAAATGGTGTCTATATCCTGGTGTTTAGAAAGAACTGAGAAACTCAAATAAAATCCCATTCTTAGCTGTTTCAGAAGGTCCTATGGATCTTAAAGTCAAGATGCTGACCTGTTTTGGAGATCACAATTGTATCTTATGTGTGCTGCCAGTGGAGATTTGAACTCCTCAGGTGTAGTTGGTAATGGTTTCTTCCTCATTTTCCGGTGCCTGGATTCAGGAGCTGGGGTCTGATTTGTGATGGTGTGTGGTGGATCAGAGCAGTTGATGAGTAAAGAGAGATTGTGCTCTCAGCATGCAAAATGTTACATGAGGAGAGAAAGTCCTGGGTGAAAAAGTTATTCAGTTCAACTTTAAGCACCAAATACATCCCTGTACCCTCAAGAGCTGGCGCAGAATTGTTCTCTGGAGAAGACTCTGTCCTTCCATGGGTTATTGATGGATGAGGATGCACCTGGCTTGTTAGCTCTGCTGCAGGGAGCTGGGTGAGTGGCACCTTCTTGCTTACAGTGTGGATGTGCCACAGGAATGATTCAGCTCTTGTTACAGGGACCACCAGATTACCCACAGGGCTGATCATATCTCTCTGCTTGAAACAGGGTTTAAAGACTGTGTGCCAGATAAGAGTGGGGTCACAGGCACTGGGATGCACCCACAGTGCAGGGGGCTCTACCTGAACTAGTCAAAGTCTCTTTATAGTCAAGGGAGAGAAGTAATTCTCCTTAGGGGGTGATTCATTTCACTCTAAAACACACATTTAAAATGGGTCACCTCTTAAAACGCCTCTTTCTTCCCCCTGTTTGGAGGGGAAGCCTGGAGCAGCTAGCTGAGATATAAACATTTTTATGTGTGGGATCTTTGCAAGGAGGTGAGGTGAATCCCATGGTTGGTAATCAACAGTGGGAAAGCACATATAGGATCATTATGTACAAAATGAGGCCCATTCAACCTGAGTGTTGAATGAGGCAGGACACCCATGGAGTGAACAACATGTCTTCATGTAATTAAAAGTGCCTTCATAATTGACAGAGACAATCAGAGAAAAGGCAAGTATCACTAGCAATCTTATTTCTGATGTTTACCAGTGCTTGAGTGCTTGACCTTATAAATTCCATAAGCAGCATCCATGAACACATATATATGTATGTAAATAATGCAAATATATAAAATTTTTGTTTAGATTTTTCTCTGCATTTATAAAACCAGATCCTTCACTAATGTGAATAAGGGTAATTCTGTTTTCTTCTGTACATTTATGACAATTTCTTCTAACTGAAGGTCCAGCCTGGTTTGTGCTATATGTCTTCTTATTTTAAGTTCCACAGACACATAAAGTGAATCAATATTTCTGCAGTTATGCTGACGCACCTCCACTTATAATTGCTGACAAGATCCAAAGCTAAGTGGCAGCCTCCCAGTGAACGAGATAGTTTTTCTTTTTCTTTTGCTGAAGCTTGTCTTACTTGTTTCACTTAAAGATAAGTTCATACTGAGTATAGTAAAACCAACTCTCACTTGTGTTGGAAATCTTACCAGCTATAAACAGTGCAGCTTCTGGATGGGAGATATTGTGGTTAATACTAGCTTGAGATGAAGGAAAGAAGGAATTTTCTTGCCAAAAGACTAAGAGAGTTGGACACCATTATGAAACAACTGCTTGGTACATCTGTCTTGATGAGTTTTAGAAATAAAAAACTGGAAGATCTTCAAAGCCCGCAAACTGAAGGAATGTTATTTAATGCTTCCAAGCAGCCCTGGGCAGAAAATAGAGTTTGGCACTTAAATGTTTTCCTGGAGGACATTGTGGGATATATTTTACATGTTAGTTTTCAAAGTCATGAATCTCATGGACCTAGGGACAGACTATTCAGTCCCTAGCTGTCATTTGACTTCTGCACACAGAGGACTACACAGTACCAATTTACACCACTTTCTGGTTGGCTTCATTTAATATATACTCGTACTCTGGAATGCGACAGGGAATCAGCCTTAGTCTAAAAGAGGGGCACTAACCTGCCCTGTAGCTACACATTGTGGTTTTACAGTCCCACTCTTAATCTTGTCTCTAGTGTTTTTTATAGGAAGAGGGTTACTCATTTTATCCCAAAGTCCAAACATTATCATTGCTTAAGGGTGTTCCACAAACAAATTAATGCTCGAGATTTCTTTGAAAGCTTCTGGCTGTAGAAAAGTAAAAGCTCCAACAGAACTGGGTCATGCCACTGGTAATAGACACATCCTGACTTTGTATGGTTGAATATCTCTCTGACGGTAGGTGGAGGAGACAGGGAGAACTGTCTCTCATGACCTAGAGGTGGTTCCTATTAAAGGGATAATAATCGACAATATTGCTATAAACTAGATTAAGTTCTGAATTAATGACTAATTCCCGCTGAAATGCCAATCTTACACTTCTAACCACAAGGCAGTACTAATCATGGTTGGAGGAACGTTTACTCAGCTTGGAGGAATAGGGAATGCAAGAGGAGTATTCACTATCTCCAATTTGAGTAGGAAAGGAGAGTAAAATGTTTAACAGTACTTGAAATACACTGTCATCTGTCACGAGCAGTGCTTGTAGAAAACAGCAGCAAGATCTTGTGGAAATGACAAGTAACTTCACCTTGCCTCTTCCCTCATGTGAGACAGAACTTTGAATGACAAATCCCTTATAACCCTGCCTGACCATGCTTACCCACTGAGATATTTCAATGAGTTCAGACTAGAGAGCTTCCTGTTGAAGAATCATGTGATTTTGTCCACTGGCACCACTTCTGCTATAACAGGAAATTAAATTCCCCCAAACATGACTTCTAAATGCAATTCAACGTACTGCTGGTCAGAGTCTGTGCTAGTACAAAATATAAGGCAAAAACTCTCCCAGATCCTTGGTCTAGTGTCAATTTACTTCAAACTACCAGCTTATTTCTTAAAATCAAACGTGTTCTTTCAGTGTATCTTTGCATTGTTCTCTGAATAATTCTACAAGTCCTCTATGATAATTTAAAAAGCCCTAAAATTTTAAAAACAAACAACAAAAAACCAGCAATCAAATAACTCCCCCCACCACAAAAGCAACAACAAAAAAATCCACTAACAAACCAATAAAAAAATCCTCAAAACCCAACAAATAAACAAACAAACACAGCATAAACTCCCCACACCGTTTCTTTCCCAGGGCCACTTTTTTTCTCACTTCCCCATTACCCCAAACAAAAACAAATTTTATTGACTTTGATGTGAAGCTTTAAACCCCTTTAGAGTCTGCTGGGAAACTTTCTGCTGTGCTGGGAAAGTGCTGGAAATTAATGAGGAATTCTAAGCTCAGTTTTGTTAAAAATGGCAACACCTATGTCTGTCTTATTCTGTGAAAGAATTGGAAAACAGGAAGTGTAGAAGCTTTTGTAATAGAGGTTCTAATAGATCTGTGTTTTTCCATCTGAACTTTTCCTTCTCCGATGAGCAGTAGATTATTTAGAGAAAGTGTCAAAAAATCCACAGCAGTAAGGCAGGGAATGAAAAGTTCCCTAACAGCCTTCAGAGTTTAAGTTTAAAAAGGATAGTCTGACCATTTGCTCTTCTTTCCACTTTCATTCTTGCCAGAATTGCTGCCAGTGTGTATCTGTGGTATCTCATTAATGGAAATGAAAAATGACTAGTTTTCATCCCAGTAAGGTCCAGTAAGGTGCAGGGGAAAACCATTCATCTGGTTGAATTAACTCAGGAATTCAAGTTACACCTTTTGACTATAAAATCCAAAACTATCTTTTGCTCTGAATATAGAGTTCTTAACAAAGCAGAGTCTGGGTGAGTGAGGACAGGAAAAAATAAGCTTCACACTGCCTGTTTTGAAAGTGACAGGTTAAATCCTCAAAGATGCTGCACACCTACAACTCCCATTTAGGTCTCCATAGCAAAAAAGTTATCCTACTAAATGCTTAGCTTCTTCACTTTCCAGGATTTGGACCTTTCCTCCTATTTTAGAGAAATCTGTGTTGCTCATGCCAGCTTGAATTCTGCTGAAAGGAAGGAATGTTCTGTTTAAGCCTCAAGGCCTGGATGAGAGATTCTTTTTTTTTTTTGTGACTCAGTGCATGCAAAGCAAGGATGATAATACCTGTGAGGTGTGAGGATGGGGTAAAAAAAAATTATGAAAATGGGATCAGTACACACTCAGATCCCTTTTGTTTGTCTAATCTTGTTTATCATATGCATCTTTGTAGGTTTTTTGCTACATCCAGTCTAATATGCACCTATCACATGTTTTGGTTTTGGGTTTGTTTTATTTTTTCCCCATTGGGAGATTTTGCATCAACCATAGTGTTGGATACATCTCGGTGTTAAGGGTTTCATTGAAATTCTCTTTCTGTGAATTCTTATTCCCTTATCTGGGATAGGATTTGCCAAGAAGGACTTCTCTGAAGTACTTATAAGTGATTCACTCTCACATTCTCTATCAGCAGTTTATCCAGTTTCCAGAAATGTTGGGCAGAGAAGTGAACCATGAAAATTACCTCGTGGACAATTTGTTGCTGTAGCTGTTGTTATTTTTGCCTAAGATTCTATTAGAGTTAAATATGCTATGACAGCTGGAGGTATAATCTTTTGGATAGGAACTGCCAGATTTGAATATAACTATTGTAAAAAGAGAGATGAAAATACAAATCTGAGGGTTAAATCTCTGATGGTGAATCTTATTTCAGTGGCTGAATGCACCATAGTAGCCCTGTTTCACTTTTCTTGTTAATCAAAAAACAAACACACAAAAAAAAAATGGTGATGGGGAGCTGAATGCTGAAATAATTGCCTAATAAAGTAAAAATAAAAAAGAAAAGGGAAAAATCTCCCAAGTTCCTATTATAATTACAAGTTTAAAACAGTGTCAGGATTTCGTCAGGGCAACCAAATATGAAATTCCAGTTTTGGACTGATATGCTAATGTGAGAATCTCATAATTAAAGGGAACTTGCTATTCTTAAATTCTACATGTTCAATTAATAAGGTTCATCATGGAATCTACAGCCTCTTCTTAATTTATAAAATGTTTTCACCGATGAAACTCCAGTAGTTATTCAGGTCTTTCCACAAAAATTTAAAGCAGAGAATAGAGTATCAGCATCCCATACTTTTCAAGGAATTTTCATAACATTTTTTTTAAATAGCCACTCCTGCTCAGCACTGTCATTAAATGTGATTGAACGAAAAAAAAAAAAAAAAAAAAAAAAAAAAAAAGAAGAGAAAAAATGATATTTTTTCTCCCTCCTCTTCTCCTTAAGAATCTGAATAGATTGCAGGGGTAATTTACCTGCTCTATTTCTTCATGACAGGGCAAGGGCTCTTTAAACCCTCCTGCTTCTGGAAAAAAAAGGAAAATTAAGCAATGGATAAATTAAAACAACATAAAGCAAATTACCCAAATAGTGAAAGATTTTTTTTTTATATTACACTTACAAAAAAGCAGATTAGAAAGGTATCTGAAGAATAGAAATTATCATTTTTTTATATGATGATATATCAGAGTAGGATGTCTGAGATCCTTAAATATAATTAGTTTTAGTGAAGTCAATTGAACTATTAAGATAACCCTTGTAGTTCAGGTAGTTGAAAATATATACTGCAGTAGTTTGTTAGAACAAGTCGTGTATGTCCAATTACTCTGCCTTTCATGTGAAAATAAGGATAATAATTTTACCATAATCTTATTTTAAGGATAAAATCTCTTAAAGTCCAGATGCCATGTTGATAAGATAATCACATCTGCATTGTATTTGTGACTTTCTTTTCACTTGATGATGTCCTATTTGATTTTGTTATTCCATTTAAAGCGGAATATTTCCAAAACAATCAGCATTGTCTCATTTATGTTTCTTTTTGACATTCTCAAATTTAAGTGTTCCACTTTATTTTCATTGTAAAATCCCTGCTCTTGCATCATGTTCCAAATATAAAGACTGGTAAATTCTGAGGTTCAAAAGTTCTGCTTTTAAATGTAGTACTTTAGGTTAGCAATCAGAGACTATTTTGAAAATGTGGTGCCTACAGTACATATGAATATGCTAATCAGCTAAACTTAATAGTTCTCATTTGTATTAATGCAAATTAGGTGGCTGTACTTTCCACCAAATATTTTCCTCAGTATTTATTAGAGAAATCAAAATCTCTTTCCACCCATAATAAGTCCTAATATTTCATCTTTATATTTTAAAGGGTATGTTTTATTTTAGCTTAATCTAATTTCATTGAACAAAATTGCATCTAAAGGCAATATAAAGTCACAATTTGTTCCATGTCAAATAATAAAAATGGACTTTTAATTTTACATGAATTTGGCCTTTTGGTTTGTGCATTTCAATTAAACCTCTCTTATAATCCAAATGGTAGAACATCCTTTGTGCTCATTTGGTCTTGTAGACTGGCATCCAGATGTACTCCTGGTGCCTCCTTCCCTGTAGTCTTCATCCTTTCTCAACTCTCAGGCTCAATTTACCCCTTTGAAGAAAGATTGGGCTTTTTCTGCTTACCCAAACAAGTCTTGCACTAGCTGGAAATGAAGCCACGTGTGGTAGGATGTGTCCAGCTTTCAAAAGGGAGTAAGGATTGGCAAACATTCATAACAATCTGGGCTTGCTCGGGCCTGTGGACCCTGAATCTGGAGCTGTTACTGCTTCAAATTTCCTTATTGAACACCAGGAGAGCCCTAGAATTTAGGTGAATCCCAAAGAGAAAATCTGTAAGAGCTGTGTAGAAAAACCACCTCTGTTTTTCTTCACAGTAACGTGCAAGACCATGCTGAAGTCTCTTATGATCTTTGTCCATATAAATTTGTTATTAATAGCAAAAATATTTTTGGTGTTAGCAACTTTCTCTTTTCCACGTGAAAAGTATAGGATTGCTCCTTACTGTATCATCCTTTGGAATTACATTAATTTTATTTCAGGATCACATTCTCTTCTGAAGTAGAAAAACAAAAGGAACTCGCCATTAATATTCAGAATGTTTCCAGTGTGACAACGACCTCCATGATGAAGGGAAAGATCTGAGTTGAATCTAACTGTTCCCACCCTCAACAGAGATGAGATAGAGCTTTGATGGCACACCATTACTATACTTTCCAAAATCTCCCCATCCTCATGTGTGACTTATCTAATAGTCACACATCTATCTAATAGGACCAGCTATTCTTTGGTTTTTACTCAGTCCCTAATTGCACAGTGGAACCCCATACCTGATTTGTCCATGCACACTGCTGTAATTAAGATGATTAATAACATATATTCTGCAGAAAAATAGCTGAGAGCTGCTTCCAAGGCTTGGAGCCTTGAACTTCTTTTGCAACTTTAAGTGTAGCTTTAGGCTTGATGGTTTAAGAACAACTGGTTCTGTGTTCAGTATAACTAATGAAGCCTGATTTTCGCTGGCATTGTGTCTGGTGGCCAGAACTGGTGGTCAGGGAAGGTACAAACCCTGATCTTGGGGCTGAGGTGTTCAAAACCACATTCCTTCTCTGTGAGCTCTTTTGTGCCTAATGAGAGTGGGCTCATGCTGCACCCTGTCTCTAGTGGCCACGCTCATAGAATGTTTCTCTGCCACTCAGATGCTTCTTTCCGACACTCGTAGTAATTTAATGCCCTTGACACTTCCAACCCTCAGCTAAATTTGATTGAAATGAGCTAATCAGTCTGTAAAGTGAGACAGACAGACAAATAGGTAGAGATGTGTGTGCTCTTTGACCATGATAAGCCTCATTTCCTTCAGAAACTTGGCTGAAGGAATAAAATCCATGATGCTTTTGGTTTAATTTTGGTTTTCCTTTTTTTTTTTTTTTTTTCCTCCCAGGCAAGCTAACCTCAGCCCTAAGAGCAGAGCAACCCTGACGTCGGAGTTCAGGGAAAAAGAAAGGGGAAAGCTATTCCAGCGGGGGAAAAATAAAGGAAAGGTTTTTTGTTGGTTTTTGTTGGTTTTTTTTGTTTGTTTGTTTTTTGGTTTTTTTGGTTTTTTTGGTTTTTTTTTAACTGCTGTAGAAATCAAACACCAGATCTGTAATGGAAAAAGAATTTTTTTTTTTTTTTTTTTTTTTAAGGAGAAGGAGAAGATGGGAAGAGGAGGAGGGGAAAAAAAGAGCTAAGCGACTGTCAGATCAGCTCAGGATCTCCATTAGAATGCAGAGTGCTCCAGAGTAATTACAAAACAGCTGTAATGGAAAATTGGTAGTCAAACCCATTTTCCACCAACTAGAACGGTGAATGGGCTCCATTATGTTCCTAATTCTCATTAACTTAATTTGCATAGGAAACAATGAAGGAATACCTAATGAGTTAGACTCAGCTAGCAGCAGATCGATACCCCTGTGAACAGGGGTTCGACCCACAATTACAGGACATGTGGCAAAGCCAGAATGTTTCTCCTCTTACATAGGGGAGATGGAAAGGTTGGCCTCGCTGTTGTTATTTATTTAAAGGCTGGAAATGTGGCGCCTACAGGGGCGGGAATTTGTTGCTGTTTGGGGGTGGGTGGGAGGGAGGGCTAGTTTTTTCTTCCTCCTCACTTTGTTCTGTGGCTTTTAGGAAGAAATTTATCATTTGACTTGCACTGCTTCTTTAAAGAAGGAGATTTTTTGAAGTGATCTTTTTAGCCCAAGGTTCAGCAGCTGTGATGTGCTGGTGCTGTACACTGAGGCTGCAGCCAGCACACCCGCTGCCTGTGCTCTGGGCCAGCTAAAACCTGGACAAACACGCGTCGTGTGTCCTCACCCCAGACTTTGAGCCCAGCCAAAAGGCAGAGCCGGCTCACCTGGGCTCAGCTCTGTGCAAACACAATCACACGGTATTAGAGGACCAGCAGATGTAAACACTGCTGGCGCAGGGTGCGTGTGTGTCCCTTGGCAGTGTAATCCCGGGAAGGTCTCTGCTCAGTTCCAGCTCTTGGCAGCGTGGCCGTGTTTGCAGTCTTGGCCATGTGCATTCAGCTCTCTGGCCTTTAACTCCTGCGTGTGGGACAAGCAAATCCCTGCCCTGGTTTAGACCCTACACTGTGTGGGAGAGGCTCTGGACAATCCAAAAATTGAGGTAATCTGAATGAGGAATATTTACTCTCACAAGACTGTGAGCAAGGTGGGATGCTGCCGCTTCTGTACATTGAGACAATTTTTCTGTTTTTCCTGATTTGTCAGTCCTAGACACAGTAGCTAGATCATGCTTATAGATATCAGTACAGTAACTGGAAGAGGTTGAATTTCTCCCAATGGTTTCATAGCTTAATTTAGTATGTATTGTTCTTTCTGAGTGAAATTTCCCTTGTGAAGAGGACTTTTGAGAAAAAAAAAAAAAAAAAAAAAAAAAAAAGAGGAGAAATTCCAAAACCACATTATGTGAGTCCTCAAAAGAGTTTTAAATTAATGTTACCATATTTTTGTATGTACTGCAGCTGTGCAGTCCTCACAATGCCAGAGGGAACATGCTGTGGCAGATTCCGTAAGAAATGCATAAAAAGAAACAGTGCCTGCATTAACAACCTCAAAACTCACCCAGATCAGGAAAACAGAGGAAATTGTCCATTCTCCTTTTCACAGTGACCAAAGTCACTGAATGATTCAGTGACAAGTCCAATGTCAGGCTTAACTTCAGGTTGCTGATTTATTACTATAACATCTTTCATGCATTGTATAAGCAAAAAATTATAGGATGCTTAGATTTTCGTGTCCCACCATGATAATTTTTCCATGTGATATAAGAAAAAGGAGGTGGCACCATGAAGGCCTCATGCTGTGAAGGCATGCCCTAGCTGTAGGAATCTCTAGCAGACATTGTGTTCATGGGTCATAAGGAAAACTTTGTGTTCATGTCATGACTGTAAGTAAAGTCTGGGTGTTGGAAAAGGCTTTTAGCTTAAAAATCATTGAATCTTAGAGTAGATGAGTGATTGTACAGTTATGAGATCTTCAGGAAATGGCATTAAGTGGGAACAACTGGGAAAGCATCTCCCTTGTGTAATAGGTTACATGACAGGGAAGGGTGACAGATTTGCTCTCAATGGGGTGAGGAGCATCTGCAGGATGCAGATGAGGTGACCAGTGGGTTCTGCCTCATTTCCCCATGGCAGGGGTCAGCAGGTGGCACTCACACACAGCCTCAGGAGGTGCCAATGCCACTGGAGTAGTGGCAAGTTTCTCTTTTTAGAAATGCTGCATCATTCTTAGATCTTTGCTGCAGTTCCTTTGTGGGAAGCTGTGGCAAACAGCTCAGGAAGGGATTTTTTTTTGTTTTCTTTTTTTTTTTTTTTTTTTTTTTTTTTTTTTCTCTGTCATAGCATTTCTGACTTAACACAGAATTGTGCTTTGGGAAGTGGTTTGAAGTCCCTGAAAACCGGATGGTCCAAACTTTCATTTTATAAGTTCTGATAAATAAATAGCATATATAATAGCAATACATTATCAAGCTGAACCCTTATATAGAGTCATGAATTCCTTCTTCAGCTGCAAGACTAAGATATGTGCAAAACCAAGATATCTGCCTGCAATAAGAAGTAGCACTGTTCAATGTTACTCAATCTCTTAAAAAAACTTCTTATTAATATTCTTTGAAAATGTTTATTAATGTCCAATTTCTCATCCATTTTAAAATTGAGAATCTTTGTCGAAATCAACAGTATTTTTTTCCCTATTGATGTGCTGGTTGTGTGTGATAATTATAAGTTTGTAGCTGGGTAAAGAGTGTACAACACTATTCTGGGCCTCTGGACACCAGAGGTTCATCTCCTGTGTAATTGACTCAGTGAGGGTACTTGGCCAAGTGACTTTGTCATTCTTTGCTCCCCTTCTCCTTTTCATTTGTTTTCCATCTTCTCTGTTCAGATGTCTCTGCTTCATGTTCTCACTCATCCTTTCTTTATCTGATTTCACCACAACAAATAGAAAAATAATCACAATAATTTAAAGTACATTATTCTGGGTTTTGACTCAGGACAAAAGCCTTTTGTCAAGCTTGAGACTGCCAGCTTTGGTTGGAAGGAACTCTAAGCTATCAGTGCATTTAAAGAATTTTTGGAAACCAATCTTTCTGAAAGACAAAACCTTGAATTCACCCTCCACTGGTTAAACGAAACTCAGGATCCATGGCTAGTAGTTGAGAATTTCATTCTGAATTATCGTTGCTTTATATGACTAGTTACATTTGTTTAATTAAAGTAACACATCTGTACAGTAAATAGCCTGTGATCGGGCAGTAACATAATACTGTACAAGCACAGCAGTAATTGGATAGCATAATGAAATGCATGGTGGATTTTTTTTTTAAGAAAATATAATGAGACTTCATCATTTTATACAAACAGGTAATAGTTCTTAGAAATACGGGTAGAGTAAATTATCTGCAGATTTGAACTGTCAGCAAGTATTTTATATAGCCCAGCTAAAAAGGTAAAAATGTTCTGTTTTAAATCTCTTGAAATTCAAACCAAAATGAGGCCAATATGAAATTAAGGTACTCGTAAGAGCTGAAAGTATTCAGTTTTATTTCAGGCCATCTGCCATAATGCCTACCAAGCTTGTGGGGGGAACTTGTGTAGGTGACAGCACGTTTCCCACTGCCTGGCCAGCCATCTCCCATCGAGATCACCATGCATGAGATTCCTTTTCTTTAGACTTTTCAGATTAACTTTTTTTCAAGCCCATTCACCAAATTTGAAGACACTTCCAGTAAGTGGATGTTTCAAAATCAGGGGTTTGTGATAATAGGAATACGTGTACAACAAAGGTGCCAGGTTCTAGTCTGAAGATACAGTCAATGCAGATCTGCTTCTGGGCTAATATTGAATCTCTGTTCCTCACTTTTGGGAAATTAATGCTGTTCCCTTTTCGTGTCACGATCACATCCTGGTAGGGAAAGGTGAGGAGATAAAACACCTTGCATAGGGTTAGGCAGGCAGGATCAGAAGTCAGGGGATGCAACTGCCGGCATTGTGTCCTGAAAACATCCATCTTCCTGCTCAGACAGTCCTGATGTTTAATTGATACATTTCCGCCTTCCCCCTTGCTGTTAATATTTAAGCAGGTGAGCACAGCGGGCAATGGGCTGCTTGCAGTAGCCAGGTGGCCCTGCCAGCAGCCTGCTGCACTGATCACCTCCCCTGAAATTTGCATTGCTTTTGTTCTCCTCTGAGTGTGCACCAACAGCCCCAGTTTCAAGATGCAAACAAACAAACAAATCTCTAAACTTCCTCTGAAGGAAGCCTAACCCCCTTGAAGAAAGTTCCGCAGGGCCACCACTAAATTCTTTTATTCCTCTCTCTCTATATTTTTTTTCTCTCTCTGCCTTTTTGCTTGGCTTTCACTCTTGTTCTCAGCATTGCTTTCTTTCCCTTGTACTTTGATGTTTCTTTGGGGATGAGGAAGAAAAGCAATAACAAAACAAAGCAAAACAACAACAGCAAAAATGGAAAAAAAAAACCAAACAACAAAACAAACACTAAGTCATTTATAGTTTGTATTCACATTAACTACACCTGCCAAAAAAATGGGGGAGTATGGAAAATGAAGGGAATATAACCCATAAATACAAAGGCAGGAAGACTGGTACAGGGAACCATTATCCTTCCCTAGGGTCTGTGCCCTGAGAACACAGCCTGCCAGTCATGCAGAGTGAAAGGTGCTCTGCCTGACTTACTGGATCATTTTCTCTTCCCCCATCCCACTCTGGCTCTTTTCCAGAGCAGCAACCAGGTTGCAGACAATTGATATATTTTCTCTTGTCTAAGGGGCAGTTGGTTCAGGTTAAGAGCCTCCAGCATCCCATGGTCACCTGCTTGGTGCAGAGTTAGATTAATGGAAGTAGTCTGTGGTTAGTGTTTGCCCAGTTATCACTGAAGTGATATTCTTCACAAATTCTTCATTGTACAACATTCAGGCCCATAAGAATCTGCCCTACACCAGTCTCCTTGCACTGTAGCTCAACAGCACAGACAGCCTGGACAGACTTGTGCTCAAGTTCTCTGCCAGAAACGGTTTCATTTTGTCAATTTGTTGGGTTTGGTTTTTTTTTTTTTTTGTTTTTTTTTTTTTTTTTTTTTTTTTTTTTGTTTTTTTTTTTTTTTTGTTTGTTTTTTTAATATTGAAGGGGTTAAGAAGGTACCAAAGAGCTTATTTTATCTTTGTGCCATTCAAACCTCTTCTTTGGCAGCCTGGCTAAAATGAAAAGATTGTCCTGAGGCTTTCTCAGAACTTTGGACTTTCTCAGTTTATTCATGAACACCTCTCTGAGAAATTCTGGGCACAAATATAACATTTCCATGCATGAAACATTGTACTATCTTGAAGCTAGTACAGCCATCCACAGCCGAGGAGGTCTGAATTTAAATCACTATAAACACAGAGAGAAGCCAGACTGTGATCCAGCTGCTGAGATTACAGCAAACTTACAACTACCAACTTGGCTAAACTTGAAAGAGCATTTGTGTCCACAAATGGAAGAAGGTGGCAATCATTCAAGCAATCCAGAATTAGGCATCTGTTTTCCTGAGAACATCAGCTTTAATTCAACTGACTAGCTTGAATGTGTTTTGTTCTGAGAACATGAACTCAAGTATTCATGTTTTTTTTGTGTGGTCATTTAAATCTATTAAGCCCTTTGCCCTCAATGCATACTGAAGTTTGATGTAAAAGATCATCCTGTTATATTCACTTTAGCCATTGTATCTTTTGAAGTTTTAGAGCCCTGTGGAGAGTTAAAATAATTCCAAAGAATCCCAGCACCTGAGATTTCCTGATACTGAGAGCAAGTGTCATCCAAAGACTTGCAAATACCCTGAGTTACAGACAGACAGCTCTGTTGCTTTTTCTGCTGTGATTTACCAAATGTCCTGGTGAGTCCTTGTCCTGGCTTATCTAATGATATGAAAGTCATTGTCCTTATGAATTTACTGTTTGGTTTTGATTTAGTTTTTGTTTTGTTGTTGATTTTTTCTGATTACATCTAGCTTATTGTTTAGCAAAACAGATTCCTAATATTCCTATCCTTCTTTGACACAAAATTCATTGTCCTGGCTAAACCTATGGATCTGCAAGGATGTAAAGACAGTTATAGTAACCCATCTCTTTGTTTGAAATGCCAGATCATGACAAAGATGTTCCTGTTGCTATATGAAAGAACACAAACCTGGATCAACCAAAATAGTGGCAGTTCTGAAGAAAAAAATGTCACTTGGAGAAATTCCAAATATTAATCTTCTAGCACATTTCCTTGCTTTATGACACAGAGCTTATACTGTTAAGGAGTTAATACTAGCAGAAGTTCTCCAACCTCTGTGATTCTCTTGATGGGCCCTCAGGTGGCTGAGAAGTGGTGGAAAAGAGCAGGAATTAAAAATCTGTCAGTGGGAGAAAGGACTGGAGTGGGATGGAATGTCCTCCTATAATGCTGACTTTGAGGAAACAACTCAGAAAAGATGTTTGATCAATCCTCACGCACTCTCCTATACTTCTGCATTTCCCCAAGACTTTTTTTTTTTTTTTTTTTTTAAAGATAAATTAGAAACTTTTCATTTATATCTGAAGCAGACACATTTAATTAAGAATATCCACTGAAGTGAACATTCACAGGTTTCTTACATATTAGTCAGAGGTGGCAGTGGTCTCTCATGCCCTTGAATAAAACAATCACAGTGATTTTGTTGTGTGTGTTTTCTGTGTTTATATCAGGGAGCTCAACATCTAAACCACAAAATATCAATTTTACCACAGATCCATTTTATAATTGAGGCACGAGGCAATCAAAGGTTCCTTTGTATTCGTTTTATTACATCTTCTGCATCCTCTAGTTCTTTGTATGATGACAATTTTTCTTGCACATGTGCTTTGTCTACAATGAAGCACTTTCCTCCATTCTTATGTTGGGATGCAGAGGGCATTTTAATAACCCCATTTCATCCACAAAGAAAGAAAAATAGTAAAGACCAAGTGATTTATTTATGTGGACAAAATGGTTTGATGCTGTTCTTTGTTGACAGACTGATCTGGCCAGAATTACATTGTATTGATAAAACTGTGAAGGAATGCCATTCATCGACCACATGAAGTTAAGGGATTGGGGAAAATTAATTTGGCCATAGAACCTTCTTTCCCAAGCTGTCAGATGTTTCTGGAGATTTGAACAGCCTTGTGTTCACATTTGTGTTCACATCTACTTTATCTTTATTTGTTCAACCATTTTGTCCTTACTGGCACACATTCCTGTAAATTTGGCAAAATTTGAATAGTAGGCTTCAGCAGTTAGCTACCAACACCTAATACTTGATACTTTTACCTCGGTGGGTCTCCAGAATATTTTGAGCTTTCCCTATCACTAAA